>NW_024070188.1:24859301-24862005 GCF_014754425.2 Oryx dammah
ATAATAGGCTCCAGTTTCATCCACCTCATTAGAACTGATTCAAATGTATTCTTTTTAATGGCTGAGTAATACTCCATTGTGTATATGTACCACAGCTTTCTTATCCATTCATCTGCTGATGGACGCCTAGGTTGCTTCCATGTCCTGACTATTATAAACAGTGCTGCGATGAACACTGGGGTACACGTATCTCTTTCAATTCTGGTTTCCTTCTAGGAGTTTTCATTCAGATTAGATTTCATACACTGTTTCAACTTTGCAATAATTGCTGGAGTCAGGCACTTAGATTTTCTCTTGTGTGGATACTGAAATTGTTGATTAGAGTATAACCTGAAATAGAGAAATTATTAGAGAAACGAGTATCTGTTCTTTCAGCAGGCATTTTTGGAAACAGAACACATGATCAACAATGCTAATTGTTAATAAAATACATAGCTAGGCTGAACTGGTGTTACTATTGGTTTCTTCATACAACTTATGAGATGCTAACATCCAATTTTAAAAACATTTCTTTACTCCTAGAAATAAAATGGAAATATGCTCTCCTCATACATAAAGGTGACAAATGCCTTGCCCACTAAAGATTCAAATTCAATTCCTATTTAACTTGTGTCTTGAGAAGAAATGGCAGAAAGAGATGAAGGGCCTAAATCAACCCAAAAAAGCCAGTCCCATTATATAGCACATTGCAGCAAGTTTCTGTTTATATGCCTTAAAATAATTTCTCAGTCTGTAAAACTTAGTAATATGTTAATAATTAAAAGTCAGACAACTTGTAAGTTATGGAAGATAATAAAAATAGCTTAGTAATGTAATCATAAAACTTTCCATTTTCAAAAGTGCTTTTATATGTATAATCTCTTTTGTTCCTTATAAGAGCCTACTAGAGAGGCAAGGAAAATGTCATTTTGCTCATCTTTCAAAGGAAATTAATATTCACAAGGTGATTGACACAAATAAGAAAACAGAATCAGTCTGGTAACCAGGCTTTCTGTTTCCTACTGGTAGTATTTTAATTGACAGGTTCAGTTCAGTTCAGTCACTCAGTCGTGTCCGACTCTTTGCGACCCCATGAATCGCAGCACTCCAGGCCTCCCTGTCCATCACCAACTCCCGGAGTTCACTCAGACTCACGTCCATCGAGTCCGTGATGCCATCCCGCCATCTCATCCTCTGTCTTCCCCTTCTCCTCCTGCCCCCAATCCCTCCCAGCATCAGAGTCTTTTCCAATGAGTCAACTCTTCGCATGAGGTGGCCAAAGTACTGGAGTTTCAGCTTTAGCATCATTCCTTCCAAAGAAATCCCAGGGCTGATCTCCTTCAGAATGGACTGGTTGGATCTCCTTGCAGTCCAAGGGACTCTCAAGAGTCTTCTTCAATACCACAGTTCAAAAGCATCAATTTTTCGGCACTCAGCCTTCTTCACAGTCCAACTCTCACATCCATACATGACCACAGGAAAAACCAAAGCCTTGATTAGACGGACCTTAGTCTGCAAAGTAATGTCTCTGCTTTTGAATATGCTATCTAGGTTGGCCATAACTTTTCTTCCAAGGAGTAAGCGTCTTTTAATTTCATGGCTGCAGTCACCATTTGCAGTGATTTTGGAGCCCCCCAAAATAAAGTCTGATACTGTTTCCACTGTTTCCCCATCTATTTGCCATGAAGTGATGGGACCAGATGCCATGATCTTCGTTTTCTGAATGTTGAGCTTTAAGCCAACTTTTGCACTCTCCTCTTTCCTTCTCCTCAACTCCAAAATAAAACTATTTAAGGCTAAGCTCCCTAGAAGCAGAATATTTTTAAAAAATTATTTTGCAGATGACTTACTGAGGGTGTATTCTCAGGAGAATCTTCTAGGGTGATGAAGAAAGCAGAGTAGAGCAGGGGAAGAGGCAAGGAAAAGATAGGGGCTCAGGAGAAGTCCAGCCTCAGCCTGATCCTGAGCTTTTGTGTGAATTGTACCTGAGGTTTCCCACTGAAAGTCTTCCCTGGTGGCGCAGTGGTAAATCATCTGCCTGCAATGCAGGAGATGTGGCAGGAGCCATGGGTTTAATCCCTGGGTCAGGAAGATCCACTGGAGAAGAAAATGGCAACCCACTCCAGCAGTCTTGCCTGGGAAAGGCCATGGATAGACAAGCATGCAAGCTATAGTCCTTAGGGTCTAATATCTGGTATTAAAGTTTGTTTGCTAATACAAATTTGTCAGTAAGGAAGGGAACTTGATGTGAAGATGTTTTTAAGGAAAGAAAATGTAAATAAGTTGTTCAATCACCAATCCCATGTCTCTTTGCAACCCCATGGACTGTAGCACACCAGGCTTCCTTGTCCTTCACTATCTCCCAGAGTAGGCTCAAACTCATGTCCATTGAGTCAGTGATGCCATCCAACAACCTCAACCTCTGTTTCCCTGTTCTCCTACTGCCTTCAATCTTTCCCAGCATTGGGGTCTTTTCCAATGAGTCGGCTCTTCACATCAGGTGGCCAAAGTATTGGAGCTTCAGCTTTAACGTAAGTCTTTCCAGTGAATTCTCAGAGTTGATCTCCTTTAGAATTGACTGATTTGATCTCCATGTTGTCCAAGGGACTCTCAAGAGTCTTCTCCAGCACCACAGTTTGAAAGCATCAATTCTTTGGTGCTCAGCCTTCTTTTTTTTATTATTTTTATTTTTAAATTTATTTATTTATTTATTTTTTATTTTACT
>NW_024070188.1:24862405-24944557 GCF_014754425.2 Oryx dammah
AGCACCACAGTTTGAAAGCATCAATTCTTTGGTGCTCAGCCTTCTTTTTTTTATTATTTTTATTTTTAAATTTATTTATTTATTTATTTTTTATTTTACTTTACAATTCTGTATTGGTTTTGCCATACATTAACATGAATCCACCATGGGTGTACACACGTTCCCAAACATGAACCCCTTTCCCACCCCCCTCCCCACAACATCTCTCTGGGTCATCCCCGTGGTGCTCAGCCTTCTTCATGGTCTAACTCTCATATAAACACATGACTGTTGGAAAAACCATAGCTTTGACTATACAGACCTTTTATGGAAAACTGATGTCTCTGCTTTTTAATGCACTGTCTAGGTTTGTTGTAGCTTTCCTTCCAAGGAACAAGCATAGATAAACTGTATTGAAAATAATTGGGTATTCCCAAATGGCTCCCCTGGCTCCCTAGGTAAAGAATCCACCTGCCAAGCTGGAAATATGGATTTGATCCCTGGATTGGGAAGATCCCCTGGAGAAGGAAATGGCATCCCTCTCCAATATTCTTGCCTAGAAAATTCCCATGGACAGAGGAGCCTGGTGGGCTATAGTCAATAGGGTCACAGAGATGCAGACATGACTTAGCAATTGAGTATATATACATTTCCCACTGAAAGGTAAGAGAGCTGTTGCACTGCTTTCTCCTATCAAGCATTCACTAGCTGTGGACACCCATGAGAGTGGGATGTGTTGGGGTGGGGCAAGTCTCCCAGGCATAGCCATGGGTGATGACTCCCAACCTAAACTAAGGACCATGCTCTGAAGAGGTGTGCATGTGAGAAGCAACAGATGGGGAGGGAGCACCAGACCACTGAAGCACACAAGAGAATCTGCTACAGAAAACCAATTACAATTATTCTTTGAGAATTATTTCATTTTTCCTTCATTTTGTGAATCATTTGAAACACACACTGAAGTAGAGAGAAAAACATAATGAACTCCTATGTACTTATACCCACGTAAGTAATGATCAATTGGCTTATATTATTTTCTCTGTGAACATTGTTTTGAAATACAGTGCTTGTTATTCTGTGTCCAGGACACTGATGTACATAGAATAGTTTAAATAATTATTTTTGATTGGAATATTATTAAGGAACAATTTAGTGTGCTATATTGGAACTAGGATATATGATGTATGTATTTCAGTCTTGGTTCTGCAAAGTTAGGGAACTGGACAGATTACCCACGATGATTCTTCGTAGCTCAAACACTTGATAGTTTCCTAACCAAAGGTAGCATAGAATAAATTGCTTATGTTCTCAAATGCATTCAGAAGTATTGCATTAGTCCTCTGCTGACTCTTGAACCCAAGACAAGCTCCCACGTACAGCTTGTGCAGAGTGGACTTCTGCAGACTACCACAGGAACAATGGGCATGCCAGTTGGAGCAAACGGGCAGGGGGGTCTTAGTAGATTCCTGTTGTTCATAGGATGAAGTCCACACTCTTCAGTGGGATGTGAGAGTCTACACAACCCCACCACCACATCTCTTTTCTGCTTCTCCTTCCTTAAGTCTCCCACATCTGCACTGTATGCCTGGCATACTAAACTGCTACTCCTAAGTCAACCTACCCTTTGGTGTGACTCTGGGCCTTTCAACTTTCTATTTCTCTGCCTATACTCAGAGTCTCTACATTTCTGTGTGGAAAAACTAGTAATAGTACAAAATATCATCTACCCTCAGAAATACTTTTTACCTCCATTATTTCCTCTTTCTATACCTTCTTTTTCCTTCTTTTCCTCTTCTTTCCACTCTCACCCCATCGTTTCCTAGGAAAAAAGTGGTTTCTTTACATCCAGTTAATAGTCTGTGTGCCTAGAAATATCTAGGCAGTGCCTCATTGCCTTGTTTACATTTGCGTGAATCGGAAACCTAAAAAATGGTGGCCAATAAATTATTGTTAAAAATGAACAAGTGAATGTAGCTCCCACCTTTCATTTCCTTGACATTTAAGACACATGTTTACTATGTATTTTTTGTTGGTTATTTGCTTCCAGGCCTGGTTTACCTATTGTGATGAGTAATTTTATGTTTCAACTTTACTGGGCTAAGGGATGTCCAGATACCTGGTAAACATTATTTCTGGGTGTGTCTGTGAAGAGGTTTATAGAAGAAATTAGCATTTGAAACCATAGGCTGAGTGCAGAAGATCACGCTCACCAATGTAGGTGGGCATCGTCCAGTCCATTGAGAACTGGCTTAGGCTAAGCCGTAGGCTATTGAACTCGGGTTGAATTACACCACCAGCTCTCCTGCTTCTTCAGTTTACAAATGGAACATTGACAGAAAAACTAATGTGTCAGTCTCCACAATCACATGAGCCAATGCTCATAATAAGGCTTCTGTATGCATTTGATCCCTGAATAAAGTGGGGGTTAGGGGCACGAATCTGCACAGTGGAAAATCCACATGTAGCTTTACAGATGGCCCTCCATATACACAATTCTGTATCCACAGATTCAGCCAACCATGGGTCATACAGCACTAAAGTATAGATTTATTTTTTAAAATTTGCTCACAAGTAAAGCTGCATTAATTCAACGTTGCTCAAGGACCACCTGTATATCACATTAGTTCCATGTCTATGAAGAATCCTAATATACCTATTGTCTTAATTTGTGTTTTCCAGAAACAAATAAGGATTCTAGAACAAGTAGCTTATTTGTGGCATGATAGCAGGAAAGATGAACAGGGGAGTGGAGACGTGAGATAGGAAAGGAAAAACCAACACTGTGGGCAATTAGAGCTTCAATCTGGTGAGGAACTATGGAGTCTGTAGAACATGGGTTACAGTGCTATCCCATCTGCATTGATTGGTTTGGGACTGCTTCTGAGAAGCATTAATTTCCAGCATGTTGGCCTATTGCACATGGACGGAGCAGGATTTGATGGCCAGGAAAAGCCCTCTGATAAAGAGATTCAAGTGCTGGCTGCTAGAAGTTAGTCAAGCAAGGAGGAAACAGTATCGCCAAGGGCATCAGGTGTGACAGTGAGAGCATCTGTTTTACTTATGCATTGTGGGAGTTGCTGGATTTTAATCAAGATCTATTTTGCTTTTGTCTTATGCTTTGTCTTAGGTCTTATGCTGTCATACCACAGAGCACCAAAATAAATGCTGTAAGATGAATAAATAAATTGATAAGTGAATGGTATGATGAACAGCTCTACTAAATTACAAACATGGTAAATCTCACCAGGTTTCAGGATCCAGTGAGGAAACCTCAGACCAACAACACTGCCCTGAAATATAAGTTATTCTCCCTTTCTGATAGATTTTAAGACCCTCAAGCCGAGTCCTTTCCAATGCATATGTACCACTCAAATGCCACCCCTGCCATTTGTGGTAATTCTACTCTCCAATTGTGGCTTGTTAGCTGAAACCATAAAACATAATCATAAGCGACCTTGATATTGGTACCCTAACACATTCCAAAATTTTTTCCAAGCCCACTTTCCATTATGTTGCCAATGTGTGGTTATTTTGCGTGGAATGCAATCCATATGGCTCATTTACGTTTACCTCTCTGAATACTGCTTTATAAAACAAGTTAATGTCCTGAGGAGCATTTTCAAAGATATTTTAATTTGAATAAATTTCTCTTTGCCTTGGCAATAACTTGACCCAGAAAAATGAAGTTGATTTTGTGGATTTTGAGTATCAAAAGGTTTTAGGATTGAGCTAGGTATGCATTTAACGCAACCCAGATTTTGCCATCAGTGCTGTATAAGGCAATGGGGAGCTTTGCTCACAGTTACTATATTTGGAGAATGAGTGTGATTATAATGATTTGGTGTTAAAAGTTTTTGACTAGGAAAAAAATGCGTTGTAGCAAATCTTTTCCTTTAAATGAAAGATATATGAGTTTGGTTTCTTTGAGATATTTGGTATAAAATGATTTTTTAGCATATGCTGAAAATATTAAACAAAACTGTCCATGGATCTTGAAAAAGTAGACAGCAAAACAAAAAGCTTGCCTTCAATTTTATGTCTTATGTTGAATTTTATTAGCATATATATCTTCAGAAACATATAAAAGGTGTTTTTGTACATGCTCACATGCACACACGTACATATATAGGGGAGAAACTTGTATTTGATTTTACTTGTGAATATAATATTGTTGCTGTAGGCAAAGATATACTGCTGTATTGTGAAGCTGGTATGCTTAGTAACAAACACCATGTGCATGCTCAGTCACTTTAGTTGGATCTGGCTCTTCTCAACCCCATGGACTGTAGCCCACCAGGCTCCTCTGTGCATGGGGTTTTCCAGGCAAGAGTGCTGGAGTGGGTAGCCATTTCTTCCTCCAGGAGATCTTCCTGACCCAGGGACTGAACCCAAGCGTCCTGCATCTCCTGCATTGTCGGCAAACTCTTTACCACTCAGCCACCAGGGAAGCCCTAGGAACATCACAGGTAACACACCTCTTTTGTTTGTCTGAAATCTGTGAGAGTTGAAGATTTTATGTTAAAATTTATCTCTTACCACTTATGAAAAAAATTTCAAATACATAGAAAACCTAAATTTACAGTGAATGCCATATGTCCATCACCTAGATCATAGCATTAACACTTTACTGTACTTGATTTATGGAGAAGGCAATGACACCCCACTCCAGTACTCTTGCCTGGAAAATCCCATGGACGGAGGAGCCTTGTGGGCTGCAGTCCATGGGGTCCCTAAGAGTTGGACACGACTGAGCGACTTCCCTTTCACTTTTCACTTTCATGCATTGGAGAAGGAAATGGCAACCCACGCCAGTGTTCTTGCCTGGAGAATCCCAGGGACGGGGGAGCCTGGTGGGCTGCCGTCTATGAGGTCGCACAGAGTCGGACACGACTGAAGCAACTTAGCAGCAGTACTTATCACATAACTACACATCTCTAACCTTTCCATTAATCCTCAAGTTTTTAATGATTCATTTAAACAAAAATTGCAAATCTCAGTACTTCTTAAATACTTCAACATAATAGTTTTCATGATAGATTACCTTTGAATGTTTTAGAAGATTAATAATGAATATAATTTTAATACTATTGCATTTTATTGCCTTTCATAGTTTGCAAAATAAAATAAAAATTTTATGAAACTCACAATAAACATTTTGTGTTCCTATTTTTAGAAAAGAATGGAAAAGAATATAGCATTTGTCATAATTTAGAAAACTAATATGTAATAGGTCCTATAGATCACAAAGCTATGTCTCATGCCTCCCAATCCAATCTGTTGCCAAATATACTATGTTAGTTACTTAGTCGTTTCTGACTCTTTGCAACCCCATGGACTGTAGCCCACCAGGCTCTTCTGTCAAGGAATTCTCCAGGTAAGAATACTGGAATGGTTACCCATTCCTTTCTCCAGGGGAATCTTCCCGACCCAGAGATCAAACTTGGGTCTTCTGCATTGCAGTCAGATTCTTTACCATCTGAGCCACCAGGGAAGCCCAAAATTGAGGTATTTATGCTAAAGATACATGGGCAATTTTGTTTAAATATGTAGATATTCTTAGACAATACTATGGTTTTTTAAGATTCACTTAAGAAATTAAGATTCACTAATTCTTTCTAAGATTTCTTAAGGTGTTTTTCTTTTGTTACTTTTTCCAAGAACTTCCATTACCCATTCTTTTAGGGCAGGTCTTCTGGTGACAAATTCTCTTAGTGTTCCTGCATCTGAGAATTTCTTGATGAAACATCTTTCATTCCTGAAGGATATTTTGCTAGATGTAGAAATCTGGGTTAACAGTTCTTTCAGCGTTTGAAATGTAGTGTCACTTCCTTCTGGCCTCTTTTGTTCTGATTAGAAATTGTTTTCATCCTAATTATTTTTCTACTTCTGAATTGCAATTCCATACTCTTTCTTTTCTTCTTCTAGGACTCTATAGCCATGGATATTTAGTATTTTGTTTTAGATCTATGAGTCCCTGAAGATCTATTTATCTTTTCTGCTCTATTTTCTGTTGTTCAAATTGGATAAATTCTATTGTTCTACTATCAAGTTCATTGATTTTCTTTTGTCCTTCCATTCTGCTATTAAGCCCATTCTTTTTTTTTTTTTTTTTGAATTTAAGGATTTTCTTTCTAAAATTTCAATTTGATTCTTTTTTGGATTTTCATTTTTTGCTAAGATTTTTCTATTAGTTTATTTCTTTCAAATGTTTCTTTAGTTGCACATGGAAGCATTTTTATGATGGATACTTTAAAATTTTTTCTAGTTAATTCTAATGTTTGTATCATCTCGGTTTTGTTATACCAAAAACCGAGATGATACAAACATCTTTTCTATTATCTTTTCACATTCAAGTTGATATTTTTCTGGTCTTGGTATGTTGAGTGATTATGTATATATATATATATAATAAGACAGGAGATTTTGGATTTTATTAAATATCTCACATTACATTGGAGGGAAAGAGTATACTGTCTTGTTATGTCCAAGGGGGTAGTAATTGATTTCCCTGCCTTGGGCTCTGTTGGTACACCAGTGGGTGAGGAGGCCTCATTACAGCTGAGCTTTGATGAGAGTTCAGGCTCTCTGTTAGGTTTTTAATGACACCACTTTGACTGCAAAGGGAAATTCCTGGTTATTATACCCCATATATCTTCCACTAACTCTGTGGTCAGGGAGAACTTACTCTTACTGAAAGGTAAGCAAAGTTCCTATTTCTTACTTGGCTGCCTCTGATATTCTCCTTGCAGGAGGGAGAGAAGCTGCTACCTTGTTACTTCTGGATGGAGGTAGATGGCTTCCCTCTGAGGTCTGTACTGACACTGCCAGTGGGGAGTCCTCATTATTCCCCAGTGGAAAGTAAAATCCCACCTTCTCATGTCTGTCTTCTTTGATATTACACCTCTGACATCAGCTTGGTGGGAGGGAAGTATTTCGTGTTACAGTCAGGGCAATGGTGAAACTTGAATCTCCTTATTTGGCCTTTGATGACATGGAACTATAACCACGTCTCTGTGTTATTTCATCAGAGTACAGCAGTTACCGTCTAAAAGTTTTCTATCTTACTGGAATGCCCTTTTCCTGGTCCTATATCTAAAAAGAGCCGGCTTTCCTGAGGCTAACATTATTATTGTTTGTTTGTTTTTTTTTCTGAACCAACGGTTGGCATTTTCATGTTAATTGCTTGCTCAGTGCCCAATCTCTCTATAAACAAAAATCCATGGAATACACCACTGTGTCTTTTCTTGGATGCTGGGTATCCTAGCTAGTCTGCCTTCAGAGTGCTCCTATGTTTGTCTCACTTACAGTGTCATTGGTATTTAGTTATACTTAGCAGGGAAAATAAGATGTCTACCACACTTTACTGGAACTCAAGTTTGTTTTAAGAGAAGCATAGAAATGAAAAAAAGGGAAAAGTATCTTCTAAAGAGACCAGGCAGATCAGCTCTGTTAATATTAATCAAACTTGTAAAGCTTGTGCATAAAATGGTTAGAAAAGACAGATGGAAGAGAAAGCTATAAATAATAATTAGAAATCAACTGGGCTTCATGTCTAGTATCTTTTAAGAAAAGTAACCAATATGAACAGATTTTGTTTTAGTATATGTATATCTTAAGGAAAATGACAGAAACCAGAATATGTCAATATAAAACTAAATATAAATATTACTTTCTAATGTTTTTTAGAAGGGGTAATGTTATGCTTAGAGATATATATCTTTCCTGAGCTCAGTGTATCTTAGGAACAAGTCATAAATACAGTGATTTCATTAGGAGCAAATGTATTCTATCATAGAGCTGCACATTTTCCCCATTCTCTAAAATTTCTTGGGCATTTTTGGTCGTAAATAATGTCAACTATTCAAATAACATTGTTTTGTGGTCATATCTACGATATTTTAGTAGCAGTGGATTTTGTTGGTCAGAAGGCCCATACTCTTTTAATTTTGATAGCTATTTCCTAAAAAGTTGTCCTAGTTTATGCTTCCAATTATAGTATATGGAAGTGTCTCTCCCACAACTCCAACTGTCATTATCAGTAAACACAATCTATTTTAAAGTTATTATATATATGTATATTCATAAAATGGCTGAAAATCATATATTATTGCAATTTTTAACTTGTATTTAATTAAGGTTTAGTCTGCATGTTTTTTCAGTGTTTTACCACTTGTAGCTATTCATCTGTAAACTTCTTACTGAACCATTTTTAAATTGAGCTCTTCATCTTATTTATTCTCAGGAATTCTTTTTCATAAGAGATTGTCTTTTCTTTTGATTTTATTTATGACCTTTTTGTTAAATAGAATGTTAGCTTTTTTATTCCTAGTTATATGTGAAGGTCTCATACTTCATAGCTTTTGGGTTTTATTGATTTTCTTCAAATGTCTGAGATTTTCATTGAAATCACAGTGAATCATTAGGTCAGTTTGTAGACATGACATCTTCCAGTATTGAATTTTGTACATTATGTAACTTTGCATTTTAAAAATTTTATTTATTTCCTCTCAATCATATGTTATAAATTTTAGTGTAGCGATATTGTACATCTTTCCTTAGATTTATTCCAATGAACAGGGTTTTACAAGATATTGTAAATGTTATTTTTAAAATGTAGTTTTTGGATAACTTTTTGCTGCACATAGAAATAGGATTGAATTTTGCCTGCTGACCTTGCGCTCAGGGTTTTTATGGAATTCACTTATTAATCTGCATATTCTGCTTTCATAGCTTTTGAGTTTTCTGTGTTTAAAAACATACCAAGGGCAAATATTACTGATCTTATTTCCTCTTCAGTCTTCATATCTTTCATTTTCTTTTGCACTGCAAGTCTGCAGTGCAACATCAAATGGAAGCGTTGATGTGGTACATCCCAACCTTTCCTGATTCCACAGAGAATGTGTTCAATAACTTACCAATAAGTATAATGTATGCTGCAATGTATTTCACTTGTAGATATTCTTTATCAGATAATGAACAGTCCCTTTTTTTAGCTGATATGAGTTTTTATCATGAATGGATACTGTCTTTTGTCAAATTCCACATCTGCATTTCTGAAAAAAATATATTTTTCCTTTGTTGTGTGTGTTAATGTGGCAAATTGCATTGATTTATTTTCATATGTTAGATCATCTTTGCATTCATGGAATAATAATCATTCTTACTGGTGATTTATTTTAGTGTTTGTGTATCTCAGTCATATCAACTTCAGAGATGATTTGTGTTTATTTTTTTTTCCAAAGCTTCCAAAGGAAGCTTTCATTACCAAAGCCAACTAGACCTGGGATTTTCTTTTTAGAACAGATTTAGATAATGAACTTAATTCTTTAATATGTATGTGTCCTTTAATATGTTTTTCCTTGTCTTGACTATAGGAAATTTTATTTTTCAAGGAATTTATCAATTTTGCCTAAATTTTCATATGGAATTCCATAAAGTTTTTCATTATATTCCATTGTGGGCATTTTTTTTTTTTGGTAGTCAACAGGATCTCTAGTGATTTGTTTTTTAATAGAAAGCATATTTTTGTCTATTAATGCAGTCTTGGTAGATGTCACAGATATAACTATTACTACATTATAAAGTAAACTTTCCTTTGTGATTCTTGTCTTAGCTGAGTGAGCCTCAGTAAGCTTCCTAACAATAAATATTACAATAGCCATTCATAATGGGAGTCTCTTTTACAGGCTATAATTAAATTTGAATATAATCTATTGCTCATTGTATAACATGATACTATGAAATAAATAGGACCATTTGAAATAAATGCCTATTTAATCAATGTTTCTTTCTGATTTGACAATTGTTTTGCTTCCATAAACATGCATAGGTAATGCTTTGTTCATGTATTGAGTAACTTCATGGAAAAATACAATTTTTGTTTGTTTTTCTAAATGAAATTTATTATACTTTGATAAGGCTTTTAAGTACATTTAACTATAGAAAATATCAACTTTACAGAGTTTCTACTTATTGCCCATTGTTCCTTTAAAAAGTATTTTCTTTCATCCTTCTGACCATTAAACCATGACAGACATATCTTCTATGACTTTAGTGAGTTTTATTTATTATAAATACACCTTATAACAAGCCTTTTAGGATAAGCCAAAGACTTCTGCAACCAAATTCCTAATCAGTCAAGCTATTATTTAAAAGTTGCTATAGTGTTTGTATTTTTAAGAATTCTGAGTGAGAAAAAAAAATGTTGGGTGTTATACTTTTTTCCAATGATCTTTATTATTATTATTATTATTATCAGCTATATTCCCGTGTTGTATCACACATACTTTTAGCTTATTTATTTTATATATAGTATAAAATGACAGTCTATGTTATTATACTGATGAAAAACCTGATATCTAAAACAGCTAGAAGATAATGATGTTGTTGTTCAGTTGCTAAGTCATGTCTGACTCTTGTGACCCCATAGACTGCAGCACACCAGGCTTCCCTGTCCTTCACTATTTCCCGGAATTTGCTCAAATTCTTCTTCACTGCGTTGGTGATGTCATCCAACCATCTCATCCTCTGTTGTCTCTTCTCCTCCTACCCTCAATCTTTCCCAGCATCAGAGTCTTTTCCAATGAGTCAGCTCTTTGCATCAGGTGGCCAAAGTATTGGCGCTTCAGCATCAGTCTCTTCCAAGAATATTCAAGGTTGATTTCCTTTAGTAGTTTCTGGTTTGATCTCCTTGCAGCCCGAGGGCTCTCAAGAGCCCTTCTCCAGCACCATAATTCAGAAACATCAATTCTTCAGCACTCAGCTTTATTTATGGTCCAATTTTCATATCCATACATCACTACTGGAAAAGCCATAGCTTTGACTATACAAATCTTTGTTGGCAATGATGTTTGAGTCTGGGGTTGGTTAGAGTCTTGAAAAAAAAATCTTTGATCCTTTTAATAAATCATTTAAGAAATGCCATGACCACATCTGTGCCTACATGATACTAGAATAATCTATTGAAATACAAAAAAGTGTCTGTCCTTGCTCAGTACAAACTGGCAACATATTAACAAAAATGATGTTTAATTCATTGTTTTGTTTAAAATATTGAAAGAACAAGTTATGTCTGAACAAATGTTGCTAGTTCAGTTTAGTTCAGTCTTGTCCCACTCTTTGCGACCCCATGAATCGCAGCACGCCAGGCCTCCCTGTCCATCACCATCTCCCGGAGTTCACTCAGATTCACGTCCATTGAGTGAGTGATGCCATCCAGCCATCTCATCCTCTGTCGTCCCCTTCTCCTCCTGCCCCCAGTCCCTCCCAGCATCAGAGTCTTTTCCAATGAGTCAACTCTTCACATGAGGTGGCCAAAGTACTGGAGTTTCAGCTTCAGCATCATTCCTTCCAAAGAAATCCCAGGGCTGATCTCCTTCAGAAAGGACTGGTTGGATCTCCTTGCAGTCCAAGGGACTCTCAAGAGTCTTCTCCAACACCACAGTTCAAAAGCATCAGTTCTTCAGTGCTCAGTCTTCTTCACAGTCCAACTCTCACATCCATACATGACTACTAGAAAAACCATAGTTGCTAACACCTGGATAAAAACTGAAGGAAATGATTGAAGTGAAGTGAAATGAAAGTTGCTCAGTTGGAGTTCTCTAGGCCAGAACACTGGAGTAGGTAGCCATCCCTTCTCCAGGGGATCTTCCCAACCTGGGGATCAAATCCAGGTCTCCCACATTGCAGGCAGATTCTTTACCAGCTGAGCCATAAGGGAAGCCCAAGAGTACTGGAGAGAGTAGCCTATCCCTTCTCCAGTGGGTTTTCAGTTCAGCTCAGTTCAGTTCAGTCGCTCAGTCATGTCCAACTCTTTGCGACCCCATGAATAACAGCACGCCAAGCCTCCCTGTCCATCACCAACTCCCAGAGTCCATCCAAACCCACGTCCATCGAGTCGGTGATGCCATCCAACCATCCCATTCTCTGTCGTCCCCTTCTCCTCCTGCCCTCAATCTTTCCCAGCATCAAGGTCTTTTCAAATGAGTCAGCTGTTTGCTTCAGGTGGCCAAAGTATTGGAGTTTCAGCTTCAGCATCAGTCTTTCCTATGAGTATTCAGGACTGATCTCCTTTAGGATGGACTGGTTGGATCTCCTTGCAGTCCAAGGGACTCTCAAGAGTCTTCTCCAATACCACAGTTCAAAAGCATCAATTCTTTGGTGCTCAGCTTTCTTTATAGTCCAACTCTCACATCCATACATGACCACTGGAAAAATCATAGCCTTGACTAGACAGACTTTTGTTGGCAAAGTAATGTCTCTGCTTTTTAATATGCTGTCTAGGTTGGTCATAACTCTCCCTCCAAGGAGTAAGTGTCTTTTAATTTCATGATTTTCATGACCCAGAAATTGAACCAGAGTCTCCTGCATTGCAGGAGGATTCTTTACCAACTGAGACATCTGGGAAGGAAATGATTAGGCAAATAATAAGTTAGTCATTTTTTATACTTTAAATAATAGTCTGGATGATTTTTGCTTTGTTTTACTAAACAGAGTAATTATTATGGACCTGAGTAAGCATAATATCAAAAGCTCTTTTCAGAGCTACTGCAATTGATGTTTTTACCCTGGAGAAGAGTCAGGATGACTAGGAGACAACAATGACAATTAACTTCAGATTATGAAAACAAAAGAGGAGTCTATGTAGAGTTCAATGGTAGCATGAAATGTGAAAAATAGATAAGGATACTTCAAATTTAGAAATATGTAAACTTTTAAATGCAAATGTAAAGTTTATGAGAACTATCTTGAACTCACTGCTCAGTGAATTTTTTCTTGATCTTTAGATAGAAGATAAATAAGAGTTAATTTTAGACATTAAGTAATACTGATATAAACATGATTCCTTTGACATGTCAGATGATAAAAAAAAATGATTACAGCTGCAGTATGAACATGTAGTCTCATCTCCAGATAGAAACTTTATTAAAAATACTCTATTTCTAAAACACAGAATTTCTATCCTGTGAAATTTAGATGACATAAACTTTATGAAAGATAGCAGTCTTACCTACTATAGTTTCAAAGTCACTTTTGGAGAATAAATATTTGAGGAATAGAAACTGTCTTACATTTTGAAATTAGGGTTTAAAAATTTGTAAAACACGAGATCTGTTAGCAAGGATATGAGCATCATGAGCCCATGTATTGTTGGTGTAAGCATATAATAGTACAATTACTTTGGATATCTGTCTGGCAGTTTCTAATAAAATTTAACACACTTTCCCTCTCATCCAACAATTCTACTCCTAAGTATATACTCAAATGAAATGAATATATAGCATACACACAGATATGTACATATAAACACATGCAACATGTACAAAAATTCTTAAAGAAGTTTTATTCATAATAACCTCAAAGATAAAATATCTCAGATATCTACCAAAAGGAGAATGGATAAACAAATTATAGCATATTCATACACTGGAACAATTCACACCCATAAAGAAAGAACATACCACCTATATACACCATGACACACTGTAAAATTAAAAAAAAATACTATGCTAGATGAATAAACCTGAAACCAAAGTGAACATTCTGTATGATTCCATTCTTATGAAGTTTAGAATCAGAAAAATTAGTAAATAATAGTTGAAATTCAAAAGAGCATGAAATAATTACTCTGGTGATAGAAATGTATATCTTGAGGTGGGTGATGGTAATAAGCAGTGTGCTTTGGTACATGCTTTAACAACTGGCCCTCTGAAGGGAAAAGCCCTAATTTGCAGCACAGATTTCTGAATTTTCAGTATTTTCACTGCAGTCAAATTGCCAATGTGTCATTACTGAAGCAAAGCTGGAGAGAGATGTACACATCTTGGAAGGACTGATGTTGAAGATGAAACTCCAATAGTTTGGCCACCTGATGTGAAGAGCTGACTCATTTGAAAAGACCCTGATGCTGGGAAAGATTGAAGGCAGGAGGAGAAGGGGACGACAGAGGATGAGATGGTTGCATGGCATCACTGACTCATGACTCAATGGACATGAGTTGAGTAAACTCCAGGAGATGGTGATGGAGAGGGAAGCCTGGCATGCTGCAGTCCATGGGGTTGCAAAGAGTTAGACATGACTGAGCGACTAAACTGAACTGAACTGTGAGCCAGTAGGAGTAGGCCTTGGTTCATCACTGGTTGCAAGGTGTATAAATTTTTAAAAATCCATCAAGCTTCACACTAAAAATTTGTTACTGTATTTAAATAATATCTCAAAATTGTAAAAACTTGTAAAAAGAAAAAAAACATAGAAAATTCTTCTAGCCCCCTTTTAGTAACCTGAAATCTAACAGTGAAAGTTCACTTATTAACAGTGACATTTCTAAGACACACTGATGAAGCATCTAAGCTTGTTAAATTATTTTCAATGAGTCATAAAGATGAGTTAGCCTTGGTCCTTATCCCCAAGGAGCAATTAGAGAAATAGAAGAAATACATTGAATAGTTTCAATGTACAGTAAGAAATGTAAATAAAAGGTACATACATATATTCATACCAAGTACCTGATTGTAAGACACAGCCGATAGAAAAGGAAAAGATAAATCTTCACAGTATTTTCCCTTTAATTTCTTGCTTTAATCGAAACCTTATTCCCAAGTTAGCCTGGGTAAAAGCAGTTCAACATTTTTCCAACTCTTCAATGATGGTCCATAACTTGTATTCTTATACTGCCACGTACCCGTGATTTTTAAAATATTTTTACTGGAATATAGTTGATTTACAATATTGTGTTAGTTTCTGCTGTAAAGTGAATCAGTTATACATATCATATACCCACTCTTTTTTTAAGATTCTTTTCTCATACAGTCCATTATGGGGTATTGAATATGGTTCCCTATGCTATACAACTGGTTCTTAGTTATCTATTTTACATATAGTAGTGTGTATATGTCAATTCCAATCTCCCAGTTTAGCCCTCCACTCTGTATCCCATGGTAACTCTAAGTTTGTTTTCTGTATCTGTGACTATTTCTGTTTCATAAGTAAGTTCATTTGTATACTTTTTTTTTTAGATTCCATATATAAGTGATATAATATTTGTCTTTCTCTGTCTCACTCCCTTCAGTCTCTAGGTATGACAGTCTCTAGATCCATCCATGTTGCTGCAAATGGCATTATTTTGTTCCTTTTTTGGCTGAGTAATATTCCATTGTGTGTATATATGTGTGTATACATATATATGTATGTATATATATACATATGTATACATATATATACATATATGTATATGCAAGTATATATATACACACATATATATACATATATCTTCTTTATCCATTCCTCTGTTGATGAACATTTAGATTGTTTCTGTGTCCTGGCTTTTGTAAATAGTGCTACAGTGAACACTGAGATGCATGTATCTTTTTGAGTTATGGTTTTTTCCAGTTATATGCCCAGAAGTGGGATTGCTGGGTCATACAGTAGGTAGTTCTATTGTTAGTTTTTAAGGAACCTCCATACTGTTCTCCATAATGGTTGTACCAATTTACCTTCCCATTAACACTGCAGAAGGTTTCCCTTTTCTCCAACCCTCTCCAGCATTCCTTGTTTGTAGATTTTTTGATGATAGCCATTCTGATAGGTGTGAGGTGATACCTCATTGTCGTTTTAATTTGCCTTTCTCTAATAATTAATAACATTGGGCATCTTTTAGTGTGCTTTTTAGTCATCTATATGTCTTTGGAGAAATGTCTGTTAGATCTTCCACACACTTTTTGATTGGGTTGCTTGCTTTTTGATACTGAGCTGCTTGTATATTTTGAAGATTCATCCCTTTTTAGTTGCATCAATGCAAATATATTCTGTTTTGAGAATTGTCTTTTTGTTTCACTTATGGTTTCATCTGTTGTGCAAAAGTTTTTTCAGTTTAATTAGCTCCTATTTGCTCATTTCTGTTCTTATTTTCATCATTCTAGTAGGTGGATGAAAAAGATCTTGCTGCAATTTATGTCAAAGAGTATTCTGTCTATGCTTTCCTCTAAGAGTTTTGTAATGTCCAGCCTTACACTAACCCTGATACCTAAACCAAAGAAAAGGAAATTACAGACCAATATCACTGATGAACATAGATGCAAACATTCTCATCAAAATTCTAGCAAATAGAATCCAGCAACACATTAAAAGAATCATACACCATGATTAAGCTGGCTTTATCCCAGGGATGCAGGGATTCTTCAAAACAGACAAATCAGTCAACGTGATACAGCATGTGATGGTCTCAGTAAATGTAGAAAAAGGTTTTGATAAAATTCAACACCTGTTTATGATAAAACTTCTAGAAAGTGGGCATAGAGAGAAACTACCTCAACATAATAAAGGTCATATATGAAAAACTCACAACAAACATCACCTACCCATGATTGTAATATATAATTCTGTGCTTTTTAAAGTACCTGCCTCTAGAGCACATACTATATTCACTGAGGACTTTCTACCTGTTTACAGTAGCCTTGCATCCCTCAAATCTTATCACAGGAAGTTATTTCAGGGTCCTTGAGGATCCCAGTCCAACTCAGGATCCATTTAATCCCTATGACCTTCACTTTGATTCTATTCATATATATAGCAGCATTATTAATTGAAAATTCTATAACATTGAACTCAACTTCCTATCTCAAACTTATTTTTCCAACTTCCTATCTCAAACTTATTTTTCCAACTTTTTCCAGAAACCTAATTTTTTAGGTTATATCGGAAATCTTTTTTCAGAAACCTAATTTCTGACAGCTATTTAAAGTATCCTAGATTTCAAAAACATTTCCAGCACTTGCTCTTGACACTTAAACTTTTATCTTGAGTTAATAGTTCTATATCATGTTTTCCTCCCCTCCTTTTCCTTATCTCTGGCCCCCAAGATTGATTTCTTATTTCTCTAATTGTGTGACACTGGAAACACACAAAGGTTTTGATCTATATTAGTTAAATAAATAAAAGCACTTGATATTCATTGCCAGAAATAAGCACATAGTGATTCTTGTTAACACATGATTCTAGGAGGAAACCATGGCAAATTGATTGTGAGTTAAAATTACACTTTAACACACTGTACTAAAGTGAGTAAATATACCTTTTCAGGAAAATTACACTACGCCTGTATAGTACTCATCTGAATTAATTATGATAATGTATTCAACCTTATATAATATACTTTAAAACTGATAGTCCCTTTGTGTTCTAATATTTTCAAGTTACAGTTGGAAATGTCTTTAAAATTTCCAAACTGAACTTGCATGTATTGTTTAATACCATGCATTACCTGCCTTTAAGTTGTCCATAACGGATGACGGTTCACAAATCTGTTAACAATTCAGGAAAGGTGGATATTTAAATGTTTAAATTTAAAAGGTAGATATTTAATTATTAATGTACATTTCCACTTACAAGGTGATGTCACTTTGCTGACAGTTTACATTGCTTTTCTTGTTTCTGTTTTTAAGACCCAGTACTATAACATTATATGTTCATAATTTTAAAGAATTGTCTGTCCTGTCCTTAAAGTAATACTTCAGTTTAAAGTGCATTTTGAGATTATTCTCAGTAATTTGGTTATAACTATTGGAACTATTTCACATTCCCCAATGTTTAAATGTCACTTAATTTCAAACTGAGTTACTGTACTTAACTGATGTGGATTATCCCCCAACTCCAGACTAGTGTAAATAGACACCTAGAGATACACAAAGTATGTTTATTTATTAAGAATAATTAACTTTTGTCTAATCAAGGAATATTAAAAATAAAATCTACTTCATTTGGAATATTTTTTACCTTCTCAACCATCAAATTATAATAATTCCACTTATGAAAATCTGAAATCTTTTTGCTGTTAAGAGTATATTGGGGTATAATAACAGGAAATAAACAGCTATTCTACCTTGATAGTTGATGGAACTACTTTTTGTAAGAATTGGCCTTTTTCACCATGAAATGATACAGTTAGCATAAGCTGAGAGATTTGTTAAGAAATAGCTAATAAAATTCCATGTTATGCTTTCACAGGAAGTGTCCAAGAGCATCTATTACAGGCATTTTTGGACCGATTTGTCTATTTTTGTTTTATGTAATTTGTGACTCACTAGTGATTATATAGGACTTTGTACATTGAACAATCAAGTGCCTACTGGTTACTTTTACTTATATTATCTTAAAGGACACCTTAAAGGACACATGGTTAGTCATTTCAGTTTTTTTTTAATTTTATTTTTTGGCAAGAAGAAGATATAAATGAACAAGATATTAAATCATCTAGTTAAGTACATTCATGTTCAAGGGATTTTTGTAGGTACATTTACAAATTTAATAAATAAATTTTATTTACTTTCATATTAGAAAGGAGAGTACTCTATGACATTTAGGATTAGTCAGGAAATCATTCCTTATTGAAATTCTGTTCAAGAAAGAATCAAATATATCTTCTCATATTGAATCTGCATTCATTTCAGCAAGTTTTGAAACAATTCAGAGCCTATTTTATATTTCATATGCCTTGTATTTGAAAATAAATATTAAAATATGCTTATATATATAAGGTAGAAGGAGATAAGATAAAAAGATTGAATTAATTTGGAATGTCTTGACCACTGATCTACTTTGGCACCAGGAGCAGATTCTGCTTCTCATAGGCCTATCTAGTGAGTTGTTGGCACATTCAAATGTGTTCACACCCAATAATACCAGAGTGTGTTGGTATGACTATGATCACCAAAATATGAAAATGGTATATTTGATTAATGACCAAACAATTTATTATTTATGAAAACTCCTAAACTAGGTGTGTCTCTATAATAATGTTTTTATTTTGTTTTCAGCATGTGGTTAGATATTTATGGAAATAAATAATTTCTATCACCAAACGGCTTTTCAAATATAATGACTTTCACTTAAAAACAAATTAAGTCTGAAGATTACCATATATATTCAAGGAAAGTTTGTTTTGACATCCCCAAATTATAGTACAATTAAAGATCTCACTTTGTTATCCAGGGGTTAAATGCCAAAAACATTTTTTTTTTTTTGCTTTGTTTTAGATGTTAGTTTATGTGAATTGCTTAAGTCTGCAAAATTCAGAAGGAAATCTCTGCAGTACAGATTTTGTTAAAAGATTTCCAGTATTTCCTGCATCTGTTGGGTGGAAATGGTACTGTTTTACAACTATTTCAATAAAAAAACAGAGGTGGATAGAATATAAGTTTAAACAATGGAAAAAATGCTGGTTATTTTTAAAGTTAAAAAATGCGTTTTATACTTGGTTCCTGACAAGGTGAAGCTGTTAGTTACTTCTTATCCTGTCTAAATTCCTACAGACCCTTAGTCCTTAAGTTGGAGGTAACTTGAAGGAAGGTTTTAATTCATTATTATGTGTGCATTCATATGTATAACTCAGTTTCTAATAGTTTTAATTTCCAGTATTTTTAATTTTTCTATTAATCTATAAACCATGATTAATTAGGGAAAATTCTATTTTATAGTATTAAGTTACATTACATCTCCACTGTCACTGAAAATAGCATAATTTATTTATTTATTTTTTTTTTAATTTTTACTTTACAATTCTGTATTGGTTTTGGCATAATTTAAAATTCCATTGAAATTAACGCTTAATCTGTATGATTTCATGTATATATTTAAAACCCTTTAAAAACCATAACAATAATAAAGAACACATAATAATAGAGGGGCTTTCCGGGTAGCACTAGTGGTAAAGAATCCACCTGTCAATGCAGGAGAAATGAGACAAGGGTTTAATCCCTAGGTCAGGAAGATTCCCTCAAGAAAGGAATGACAACTCATTTCAGTATTTGTATCTGGAGAATTCCATGAACAGAGGAACCTGGTGAGCTACAGTTCACTGGGTTGCAAAGAGTCAGACAGGACTGAAGTGACTTAGCGCTCAGGCACACATAATAATATAGAGAGACAGACTTCATTTTTGATGATTGATCACTGACAGATTTCAAGCCCCATCTTCTCCAGCCCCGTCCTTTTCTTTGCACTATCTAAGCAAGCTGATAATGTTTACACACATTCTGTCTTTTGGTACCAGCAAGAATTTTAAGCCTTGCAACACTCCAACTCAAGTTCTGGAACTTTTCCTTAGCCACAACTCCTAGCCACTCTAAAAACTCAATCTACATGTCCTATCTCATTCAACCCACTTAAACCCACTTATACCTCCACTATTCCCTCCTTTAGTTTGTCTCTTTGAAAAGACACATTTTTACTTGGCTTCCCATGACAGTATCTAAAATTCTGCCATAATACACAATATTTGCAGACAAGATCTTAACCACATCCAACTTTTTCTGGAAACATGGGTATGATATTGCATTAATGACCTCAGCCCCACAATTAGATTCACCGCTTCTTTCCTTTGAGCATTCTTTGGCATTGCCTTTCTTTGGGATTGGAATGAAAACTGACTTTTTCCAGTCCTGTGGCTACTACTGAGTTTTCCAAATTTGCTGGCATATTGAGTGAAGCACTTTCACAGCATCATCTTTCAGGATTTGAAATAGCTCAACTGGAATTCCATCACCTCCACTAGCTTTGTTCATAGTGATGCTTTCTAAGGACCACTTGACTTCACATTCCAGGATGTCTGGCTCTAGGTGAGTGATCATACCATCATGATTATCTGGGTCGTGAAGATCTTTTTTTGTACAGTTCTTCTGTGTATTCTTGCCACCTCTTCTTAATATGTTCTGCTTCTGTTAGGTCCATACCATTTCTGTCCTTTATTGTTCCCATCTTTGCATGAAATGTTCCCTTGGTATCTCTAATTTTCTTGAAGAGATCTCTAGTCTTTCCCATTCTGTTCTTTTCCTCTATTTCTTTGAATTGGTTGCTGAGGAAGGCTTTCTTATCTCTCCTTGCTATTCTTTGGAACTCTGCATTCAAATGGATATATTTTTCCTTTTCTCCTTTGCTTTTCACTTCTCTTCTTTTCACAGCTATTTGTAAGGCCTCCCCAGACAGCCATTTTGCTTTTTGCATTTCTTTTCCATGGGGATGGTCTTGATCCCTGTCTCCTGTACAATGTCACGAACCTCCGTCCATAGTTCATCAGGCACTCTATCTATCAGATCTAGGACCTTAAATCTATTTCTCACTTCCACTGTATAGTCATAAGGGATTTTATTTAGGTCATACCTGAATGGTCTAGTGGTTTTCTCCACTTTCTTCAATTTCAGTCTGTATTTGGAAATAAGGAATTTATGATCTGAGCCACAGTCAGCTCCTGGTCTTGTTTTTGCTGACTGTACAGAGCTTCTCCATCTTTGGCTGCAAAGAATATAATCAATCTGATTTTGGTGTTGACCATCTGGTGATGTCCATGTGTAGAGTCTTCTCTTGTGTTGTTGGGAGAGGGTGTTTGCTATGATCAGTGAGTTCTCTTGGCACAACTCTGTTAGCATTTGCCCTGCTTCATTCTGTACTCCAAGGCCAAATTTGCCTGTTACTCCAGGTGTTTCTTGACTTCCTACTTTTGTATTTCAGTCCCCTATAATGAAAAAGACATCTTTTGGGGGTGTTAGTTCTAGAAGGTCTTGCAGGTCTTCATAGAGCTGTTCAACTTCAGCTTCTTCAGCATTACTGGTTGGGGCATAGACTTGGATTACCATGATAGTGAATGATTTGCCTTGGAAACAGAGATCATTTTGTCATTTTTGAGACTGCATCCAAGTACTGCATTTCAGACTCTTTTGTTGACTATGATGGCTATTCCATTTCTTCTAAGGGATTCCTACCCACAGTAGTAGATATAATGGTCATCTGAGTTAAATTCACCCATTCCAGTCCATCTTAGTTCGCTAATTCCTAGAATGTCACTGTTCACTCTTGTCGTCTCCTGTTTGACCACTTCCAGTTTGCCTTGATTCATGGACCTAACATTCCAGGTTTCTATGCAATATTGCTCTTTACAGCATCAAACCTTGCTTCCATCACCAGTCCCATTCACAACTGGGTGTTGTTTTTGCTTTGGCTCCATCCCTTCATTCTTTCTGGAGTTATTTCTCCACTGATCTCCAGTAGTATATTGGGCACCCACCAACCTGGGGAGTTCATCTTTCAGTGTCCTATCTTTTTGCCTTTTCATATTGTTCATGGGGTTCTCAAGGCAAGATACTGAAGTGGTTTGCCATTCCCTTCTCCAGTGCACCACATTCTTCCAGATGTTCAAGCTGGTTTTAGAAAAGACAGAGGAACCAGAGATCAAATTGCCAACATCTGTTGGATCATGGAAAAAGCAAGAAAGTTCCAGAAAAACATCTATTTCTGCTTTATTGACTATGCCAAAGCCTTTGACTGTGTGGATCACAATAAACTGTGGAAAATTCTGAAAGAGATGGGAATATCAGACCAACTGAGCTGCCTCTTGAGAAACTTGTATGCAGGTCAGGAAGCAACAGTTAGAACTGGACATAAAAAAACAGACTGGTTCCAAATAGGAAAGGGAGTACATCAAGGCTGTACATTGTCACCCTGCTAATTTAACTTATATGTAGAGTACATCATGAGAAACGCTGGTCTGGAAGAAGTACAAGCTGGAATCAAGATTGCTGGGACAAATATCAATAACCTCAGATATACAGATGATACCACCCTTATGGCAGAAAGTGAAGAAGAACTAAAGAGCCTCATGATGAAAGTGAAACAGGATAGTGAAAAAGTTGACTTAAAGCTCAACAAAACTTAGCTTCACAAAACTAAGATCATGGCATCCGGTTCCATCATTTCATGGCAAATAGATGGGAAACAGTGGAAACAGTGGCTGACTTTATTTTTCTGGGCCCCAAAATGACTGCAGATGGTAATTGCAGCCATGAAATTAAAAGACAGTTGCTCCTTGGAAGGAAAATTATGACCAACCTAGATAGCATATTAAGAAGCAGAAACATTACTTTGCCAAAAAAGGTCCGTCTAGTCAAGACTATGGTTTTTCCAGTGATCATGTATGAATGTGAGCCTTGGACTATAAAGAATGCTGAGTGCTGAAGAATTGATGTTTTTGAACTGTGGTGTTAGATAAGACTCTTGAGAGTCCCTTGGACTGCAAGGAGATCCAACCAGTTCATCCTAAAGGAGAACAGTCCTGGGTGTTCATTGGAAGGACTGATGCTGAAGCTGAAACTCCAATACTTTGACCACCTGATGCAAAGAGCTGACTCATTTGAAAAGACCCTGACACTGGGAAAGATTTAGAGCAGGAAGAGAAGGGGACGACAGAGGATGAGATGGTTGGATGGCATCACCGACTCGATGGACATGGGTTTGGGTGGACTCTGGAAGTTGGTGATGGACAGGGAGGCCTGGTGTGCTGTGATTCATGGAGTTGCAAAGAGTTAGACATGACTGAGCAACTGAACTGAACTTCTTTGCTTATACTAACCTCAGCCCTGTATGTGTATTTACTTCTCATGATGATATCAGCTTCACAGCTGGATTCACCTCTAATGATGACATCAAAAGTTGGATTCATTTCGGGTATAATCACCTGCAACCTTGAGTCCCATTATAAAACCAATGAAATAAATATTTTCTGCCCCCTATATTCCCTTCTACTCCTCAACTTTCAGGAACCACATCTAAGCAAAACACTCTACTGAGGCTCAGATGGTGGTTAGCATTTTTACCAATAAAATATTTTTAAAATTATGGTTTATACTTTTTTAGACATAACACTATTGCATGCTTGATAGACTACATTATAGCGTAAACATGCTTTTATATGAACTGGGAACCAAAAAAAATGTGTGTGACTTAATTAGTCATGATATTCACTGTATTGCAGTGATTTGGAATTTACGCCACAATATGTCAGAAATAAGCCTGTACCTAGATTTTGTTTTATCATATTTTGTCAGTTCTTTTGTTTCTTAATTCTGGCCATGGCCAATCTTTTTCATTTCTTCCTCTTGCACCATATCTGAAAACACTGTCATATCCTCACCTTCCTTTTCTGATTTTGACTTTCTCCTCACCTCTGGTACAGTCTGAATGTTTCCCTTGGCTTTTAGCTTCATCCATCCATCCTTTCTTCTGTGGGCATTTGCTCCCCAATCTGCATGGATTTCCTGTGTCATGTTGCCTTTTCTCCTCTACACCCAGCACCTACACAGTGCCTTCTTGACATACTAATTTCTAGTCTTAGTCCTTTTTCTTCTCCCAAACCTAATGTCCCTGAAATTTATCACCGATAACATTTTCCTCTCTCAAATTTTGTCTCTGCCAGGAGTTAGGAAGTTTGTCTGTCGCTGGTGCTATCACAGTATGTAGTGTGTACTTGTTATTTATACCTAACCCGCAGGTGTTCACTCTTATTTTCAAAAGCCCTGTTTTTCTATGAGATAACACCTCGTACAATCTTAATCCATGCAGTTTTGAGATGAGAAGGTGATTGTACCTCAGTATCTTGGAAGACCAAGTGGAACCTCTTGGAGCTGACAAGATTTAAAGAGAGAACTTTTCTGGAAGTATAGGAAAATAAATAAATGATTTCCTGGGGACTCTGTAAGATTAGACCTAAGCTTAGAGAGTCATTGTAATCAACCCCTGGAAGAGAGCACTCTCCTTGTCTCTTCACATCGTATGCAGGGAGATCTGGACTCGATTTGTAAATCTGCAAATCATTACCCAGTATACTGTGTAAGCCAAAGATGTAAGTGAGCTCACCGAGGGACTGACTATCTGCAGAGTGAGAAGTTTTTCCAAATGGAACTTTGGAGGAGTGTCCAGTATTTCATGATTAGGTGGAGGGAGATAAACCGCTAGAAGAAAAGAGAATGGCCAAGATAATTAGGAAAAAACTGAGAGAGAGAGCTAAAATAAGGCAGAGAAATATTTTGAGAAATGAGATATGATCAACAGGATTAAAATCTGCTGAGAGACCAAGCAAATTGAAACTGAAAACTGGCTGGTTTGTGGTGATTTTGGCAACAGATATTGCAGTAAACTGATGAAAGAATGGCACATGAGGAAAAGATGATGGTGATACAGCTAGTCTTTCATAAAGCTTGACTCTAAAGGGAGGAGAAAGGTAAGGGAGCATCCAGAGACTGAAAAAGCATCAGAGACAGAGAGATTTTTTTGAGAATGGAAAAGATTAATGTATGTTAAAATGTTGATATAAAAAATGGGTGATGTGACAGAGGGGAGAGAGAGAGAGAAAGGAAACTGAGGATGAGAAGGAACAAAGGAAGAAAAAGTGAAAAAAGTCTTATTTTCTGGAATGAAGTCTCTTAATATGCAGCAGGAATAGATTTTAGACCACAAGATGAAAAAAGAAAATTGCCCGTCTTCTCAACCCTGCATCCCCTGTCCCCACCCTGCTCCTAGGACTGAGATTTATGGCTAGTCAGTTTTATCTTAAAGTTATCTCCAATCCTGCATACACCAAATAGTTCCTAACCTTTTCTCTGAGAATCTATTTCCTATTGTATCTTATCTTGATACCACCATATATTTTGCATCTACTTTCCAAGTCAATAATCTTACATTCATTCTTGAAATTTTAATATGTCTTATTCTTACTAGCTCATTAATCAACAATATTTTTGTTTTAAGTCCTTATCCTTATTTACTGAATGGACTCAATCTCTGTGTGTGCTAAGTTGCTTCAGTCATGTCAGAATCTTTGCAACCCCATGAACTGTAGCCTGCCAGCCTCCTCTGTCCATGGGATTCTCCAGGCAAGAACACTGGAATGGGTTGCCTTGCCTTCCTCCAGCAAATCTTCCTGACCCGGGGATCAAACCCACATCTCCTTCATTGCAGGAGAATTCTTTACCCACTGAGATACCTGGAAAGAACAATCAAATATCTAAGAAGCATCAAAATTCTCTTAAGAAACTCTAGTCTCATTTATAGACCTTCACAAGCAATCCTTTCTCTATTCATTTATGTTTGAAGAAATAGATTGACTTATGTTGTAGAATTGCTATATATAAAATCTTAAAACAGGTCCCTTGGTATTTTCATCTCCTTTATATCTTCTCTTTCCAGATTTGTAGGCTCTTCATTGTGTCTCTAAGGCCTTTCATAGTCAACATCTGTCTGTCTAATAGTCTTCTCTTCTTCTGGAAATGCTTCCCATTCGGTTTCTCTCCAACATTTTATGTGGTTGGTGTTAGAATTACCATGTTTTTATATGATGTTGATTTCTAGAAATAGTTAATCAGATCTGAAGTACTCTAAGACCTATTACAATACATGACTATTTGGACCAAATTGACGAACTGAAGGAAATGGTTTTTCTTTGATGGTGTTCATTTAAGAAGAGTTCATGGTCTGTAGACTAATTTGGTATGTAGTCAGAGACTACACACACACACACACACACAAATACACACACAACACACACACATGCACATATACACTCTCAGAAAGAGAGAGAGAGAAGAATATAGAAGTTGACATACACAGAAAGATAGACAAGATTTTGTGAACAATTTCAGGTTGTTTTCAAGGCCTTGATATTATTTGTTTGTAACACTCAGCTTTAACTGCATGCCTACTGTTACTAAGGTAATGCTCATTTCTTATGACTATTTCAGATGGTTTTCTGTTACTTGCAACATAAAACCAAGTTTCAAGTTACTGTAGTTGCAAGTTACTTTCTGTTTACTTGCAACTAAAGGATTTTTGGATAACAATCTCTATTTACAACTTTTGGTTGAGAAATATGGAAAAATAAACCTGTTGTTCCTTCAACTTTGTGATAACGAAATATTTTGTGGTAAGAAACAAAGCTGTTACTGCCTAATAGCGACAAATGTTTATGTCTCTCCTTTTATATATGAGTTGACCGTCACAGTGGGCTTATTCATCATGTGATCCAGAGCAAAGAAATAATTGTTATTTAGGATATGCCATTCTCATGGTAGAGGGAAGAACAATTAATAGAACTATGAAATAACTCTAAAGCTTCTGTCATTCATGGCTTCATCTCTTATTCTATTGGCTAAACCAATCACTTGGCAAACCTTGTCACTATGATGCAAAGTATTTTCATTCAATATGGAAGTTCTGTCAGCCATACAGCAGTGAACATGACTCTTATAAGAAGAATGATCAATAATTACTAACAAGAATACAATCTACCAAACCTAGTTTTTCCCTACATATTCCATGTTCTAAATTTACATTTTCCATTCATCAAGCCAATTCATCAAAGAATGAAATAAAATTTTACTTCTCTTACCTGATCACAGATACATATCAGAAAAAAACAATAGGATCTGTACTAAAGCCTTTCCAGAATTATTTCTGCTGTTAAAATAGAGGTTGGTTTAAAAAACACTGGAGTTGTTCAAATAATAAATAATAGGAAAAGTAAGTGAAATATCTCAGTGTGAGGGAAATACATTTTGAGTTAATATCTGCTTATTTTACCTATCTTATAACTAGTTAAAATATTTCCTATTTTCCCTTAAGCTCCATGAGAGAAGATATTGAGTTGGCCCAAAAATTCATTTGGGTTTTTCCATAAGATGTATTGGGAAGTCTGAACAAACTTGTTGATCAATCCAGTACAAGAAGCAGGAAGCGTGGCAGGATAGTCATAGGTCCCTTACTTTGGAGTTAAACCACCTGGATTGAAATTCTAGCTCTGCTGTTTCCTAGCTACGTGACATAAGTTCTTTTTCCTCTCAGTATCTGAACTTCAACCGAATAATACCTTTTCATGGGGTTAATAATTAAGCAAGTCTAGAAAAGGCAAATAACTTAGAACAGTATCAAGTATGGATATAAATCTTTGTTACTGTTATTATTATAGAGACTAAAAGTCTTGCTTACAATCACATTCCCAGGGCTTAACATAATTTCTGTTTATAGCAGGCACTGAAAATATTTATGTATCAAGTGGATGGAAGCCTGTATAAATGAATGGATGATTATATCTTTATATATTTTTTATGCATTTGAATGTACAGCAATATTGTGTGTGTGTGTGTGTATATATATATATATACACACACATGCATGTAATTGTTTCATCTTTTTATGGTAATATATTAAGGCAAATGCATTTAAAATGTAGAAGTAGTAAAAGTCTTACATTTTTAAAGCTACAGAATCATTAATTTTGCAAGATGTCAGAATGTGAAAGGAAATTATCAGTGAAAAGCCATGGAGATGTCTGTGTAATGGGGGACAAAAGAAAGGAGGAATGGCTTTTATTCTTCTGTCCTGTCACTTTACTTTATATCAGCTGCTTAAAAGGTAGCACTGAAGCGTGTGATTGGTTTCATAAGAGCCTTAAGAATGGTAAAAGAAAAATGACTCTTGCATATTAAAGCAAATGTCCAGGAGATTGATCAGACTAAAGGAGAGTGAAGAACAGACATGTCTACATTTTATTGTGGATACTGGTGCCTCTTTATTATCCTGAAGCTGACAGCCAAGATGACCAAAGAGTATTAGGCCACTGCTTGTGTACAGGTGATTCTTTGTGTTAGACACATATTTGTAGTTTTAGGGAGCTTCAGCAGTGACAGCCAGCTGGAAACTTCTCATAAATAGAATCATCAAATACTTATGCTAGGAGGAAACTCAGGTTTGGGTCTCTGACTTTTGGAAACTCTGACTTTGGGTCCAGCAACCTGTCCTTGTTCTACAATAGCTTGGTCTGGTTCTATGGAGCCTGTTAGCCCAAAGAAGAAAATACTTACCAAATGTGAAAAATGATACTCGACAGTTTGAGCATATAATATTATTCAGTCAAATTCAGAGAATCTTTTTATTTTATCGTACTTGAAAGTGAAAGCCGTATTTGACTCTTTGCTACCCCATGGACTATACAGTCCATTGAATTCTCCAGGCCAGAAAACTGGAATGGGTAGCCTCTCCCTTCTCCAGGGGATCTTCCCAACCAGGGGATTGAACCAAAGTCTCCCACCTTGCAGGCAGATTCTTTACCAGCTGAGCCACAAGCTAAGCCCAAGAATACTGGAGTGGGTAGCCTATCCCTTCTCCATCAGATCTTCTCAACCCAGGAATCGAACCAAGGTCTCCTGAATTGCAAGCAGATTCTTTATCAACTGAGCTATCAGGAAAGCCCTTGTTTTCCTATTTGTGTGTATGTGTGTGTTAGTTGCTCAGTTGTGTTTGCTCTTTGCAACCCTTTGGACTGTAGCCCGCCAGAATTCTCTGTCCATGGAATTCTCCAGGCAAGAATACTGGAGTGAATTGCCATTTCCTCCTTCAGGGGATCTTCCTGATCCATGGATCTAACTTGTGTCTCTTGTGTTCTTTACCACTGTGCCACCTGGGAAGCCCTATAATAGTAATTAGAGATTTATTTAATAAACCTTCAGTAAACAGCTTAAAATTAACCACTGGAAAATGACTTTTTTTTTCTTCTTAAAAGATTACTTAAGTCAAATTTATACACAATAAATGTCTCAATTAAAGCATCCAGTTCAGTGAGGTTGCTGCTGCTGCTTAGTTGTTTCAGACAGGTCCAACTCTGCATGAGCCTATGGACTGCAGCCTGCCAGGTTCCTCTGAATATGGGATTCTCCAGGCAAGAATACTGGAGTGTGTTGCCATGCCATCCTCCAGGGGACCTCCCTGACCCAGGGATCGAATCCAGGTCTCCTGAATTGCAGGCAGATTCTTTACTGCTGAGCCACCAGAAAAGCCTTCAGTGAGTTTAATTGTTGTTCAGTCGCTCAGTCGTGTCCGACTGTTTGTGACCCCATGGATTGCAGCACGCTAGTCTTCCCTGTCCATCACCATCTCCTGGAGCTTGCTCAAATTTATGTCCATTGAGTTAGTGATGCCATCCGACCATCTCATCCACTATCATCCCATTCTCTTCCTGCCTTCAATCTTTCTTAGTATCAGGGTCTTTTCTAATGAGTCAGCTGTTCGCATCAGTTGGCCGAATTATTGGAGTTTCAGCTTCAGCATCAGTCCTTCCAATGAATATTCTGCATTGCTTTCCTTTAGGATTGATGGGTGATCTACTTGAAGTACAAGGGACTCTCAAGGGTCTTTTCCAACACCACAGTTCAAAAGCATCAGTTCTTCAGAGTTCAGCTTTGTTTATGGTCCAGCACTCACGTTCAACAAAGGTCCAAATTTGCCAACAAAGGTCCAAATTTGCCAACAAAGGTCCAAATTTGTCAACAAAGGTCTGTCTAGTCAAAGCTGTGATTTTCTGGTAGTCATGTATGGATGTGAGAGCTGGACTGTAGAGAAAGCTGAGCACCGAAGAATTGATACTTGTGAACTGTGGTGTTGGAGAAGACTCTTGAGAATCCCTTGGACTGCAAGTAAACCATGCCAGTCAACCGTAAAGGAGATCAGTCCTGAATATTCATTGGAAGGATTGATGCTGAAGCTGCAACTCCAATACTTTGGCCACCTGATGTGAAGAATGGGCTCATTAGAAAAGACCCTGATGCTGGGAAAGATTGAAGGCAGGAGGAGAAGGGGATGACAGAGAATGAGATGGTCGGATAGCATCACCGACTCAATGGACATGATTTTGAGCAGTCTCTGGGAGTTGGTGATGGATAGGAAAGCCTGGCGTGCAGCAGTCCATGGGGTCATGAACAGTTGGACCTGACTGAGCAACTGAACTGAACTCACATCTATACATGACTAGTGAAAAAACCATAGCTTTGACTATACAGACTTTTGTTGGCAAAGTAATGTCTTTGCATTTAATATGATGTCTAGGTTTGTCATAGCTTTTTTCCAAATGGCAAGAGTCTTTTAATTTAATGACTACAGTCACCATCTGCAGTGATTTTGGAGCCCACAAACTAACATCTACCACTGTTTCCATTGTTTTACCATCAATTTGCCATATAGTAATGCAACCAGATGCCACGATCTTAGTTTTTTGAATGTTGAATTTTAAGCCAGTTTTTTCACTCTCCTCTTTCACCTTCATCTAGAGGGACTTTATTCCTCTTTGCTTTCTGCCATAAGGGTGGTATCAACTTCATATCTGAGACTATTGATATTTCTCCCAGCAATCTTGATTCCTTCTTGTGCTTCATCCAGCCCAGCATTTCTCATGTGTATTCTGCATAAAAGTTAAATACGCAGGGTGACAAAATACACCTTGACATATTCCTTTCCCAATTTTGAACCAGTCTGTTGTTCCATGTCCTATTCTAACTGTTGCTTCTTGACTTGCCTACAGGTTTCTCACGAGGCAGGTATGGAGGTCTGGTATTCCCATCTCTTTCAGAATTTTCCACAGTTAATTGTGATCCACACAGTCAAAGGCTTTAGCGTAGTCAATGAAGCAGAAGTAGATGTTTTTCTGGAATTTTCTTCCTTTCTCTATGATCCATCAGGTGTTGGCAATTTGATCTCTTGTTCCTTTGCCTTTTGTAAATCCAGCTTGAACATCTGGGAATTCTTGGTTCACATACTGTTGAAGCCTAGCTTGGAGGATTTTGAGCATTATTTTGCTAGCATATGAAATGAGTGCAATTGTGCTGTTTTGAACATTCTTTGGCTTTACCTTTCTTTGAGATTGAAAAGAAAACTGATCTTTTCCAGTCCTATGGCCACTGCTAAGTTTTCCAAATTTGTGGGCATACTGAGTGCAGCACTTTCACAGAATCATATTTTAGGATTTGAAATAGCTCATCTGGAATTCCATCACTTTCACCAGGTTTGTTCATAGTGATGCTACCTAAAGCCCGCTTGACTTCACACTATAGGATGTCTAGCTTTAGGTGGGTGATCACATCATTGTGGTTATCTGTGTTATTTACTTCTTTTTTTGTATAGTTCTGTGTATTCCTGCCAAATCTTAATACCTTCTGATTCTGTTAGGTTCATACCATTTCTGTCCTTTATCATGCCCATCTTTGCATGAAATGTTCCCTTGGTGATTCTAATTTTCTGGAAGAGATCTCTAGTCTTTCCCATTCTATTTTTTTTAGGCAAACAATAGAATTAGCCATCTAACCATGAAGAACAGCATATAGAATATTTCTTTTACCCCAGAAAATTTCCTCATGTCCTTTTCCTTTAGTTCCTTCCTGCAACCCAAGATCAGCTGCTATTTTTACTTATTCTTAAAGTTCATGGAATTTACATCATGCAGTATGAACTATTTTCTTTCTGTATTTACTCACTCAACATACTGTTTTTGAGATTTTTTTCCCCCTCACATCGTTGCATGTAGCTGGTTCATTCTTTTTATTTGTTCAGTGGGATTATATTACAAAGTGTCACACTTATTTTCTTCATTTTTCCATTGCTGGATACATCATTTTTTGCATTTATTATTTATTATGACTAAAGTTTCTATGAATGTTTTTGTATTGGTATTTTGTGGATGTATGTTTTCTATTATTCTTAGGAGTAAAATTGATGGGTCAGAGTGTAGGTATGTTTTTAATAAAATGTCAGTTACTTTTCAGAGTGGTGATAGCATTTTACACTTACACAAACAATATATGCAAATTATGATGGCTCCATATCCTCCATATGTTGGTATTGCCAGTCTTTTAAATTATAAAGAGTTTGAGTATGAGACAGTATCTCATAATGCTCTTAATTAACATTTCTCTAGTTACTAATGATGGTTAACATTTTAACAGATGTTTATGTTTAGATATTTTCATTTTTATGCATGTGTCTATATTATATCTCAATTTAATTTTATATATGAAACAGAGATCAAAGTTTTAGATTGAAGTTGGTTTTGTTTTTAAACAAAATCCATGAACATGGTATATATCTCTATTTATTTACGATTTCTTTAATGTCTATTATGTTGGAGAGGTTTAGTATAGGGATCTTGAACAGAATTTTTAAATATATTGTTAAATAAATTATGTTCTTTTTAATGTTATTGTAGATTCTATTTTTTCTTATTTCATTCTCAGTTGTTTATTGCTGGTATGTAGAAATTAAATTGCTTTTGTATATTACATTCCTTAAATCTAACTGAAATCATTTTGATTTTAGGAGGTTCTAAATGACTTTATCACTTGGGAATAATAGTGTAACCACCACTGCAATCAAGTATGTTGTTAAATATGTGTGCAATCAACTAGGCCATAACCATAAATATTTACTTCATGCTACTCCTATATTTTCATAGCTATTCTCTATCCTCTCAGTTCAGTTCAGTTCAGTCACTCAGTCATGTCCGACCATCCCTAATTCCTGCCAAACACTAATCCATTTTCTACATCTATAATTTTGTAATTTGGTAGACATTATATGAGGGAATCATATAGTGTGTGATCTTTTGAGATTTTCTTTTTGACTCAATATAATGCTTTTGCAATATATTCTAGCTGCTGTTTATATAAACAGTTACCTTTATTCCTGAGTAGTATTCCATGATATAGACATGACATTGTATTTACCTGTTTACCTGTTGAGAGACATTTTGATTGTTTTCAGGGTTTTTTTTTTTTTTTCCTACCCCAAATATAGCAGCTGTAAACATTCATACACAGGATTTTTCATTTATTTGGGAAAAATGCCCATCAGTGTGATTCTTGAGTCATATGATAAATGTAGTAAAATGTTTCAAAGAGACTGCCAGACTATTTTTCACAGTGGCTTATCCATTTTACATTCCTATCAGCAACGTATGAGGGACTCAATTTTATTGTATCTTTGCCAGAATTTTCTGTAATCACTATTTTGCTGTTTTAGTTCTCTAATATATGTTTTGCAAGATCATGTCATGTTCATATTTGCCTTTTGCTGAAGTTTAAGATCTTTTCATGTTTTTTCTTTTTTTTTTCTCATTTACGTACCCTCTTTGGTGAAATGTCTTCTCATGTACTTTGCTCACTTTTCAAATATATTGTTTACTTTTTACAGTTATATTTTAAGGATGCTTTCAAAATCCTGGATACAAATTATTTGTCATGTGTCATTAACAGATATTGTGTAGTCTTTGTATCTACTTAACAGGGTCGTTTGCAGGAAAGAGATTTTTAATTTTAATGAAGTCCTTTTTATCAGTTTTTTCTTCTTTTATGCATCATGATTTGCATTATTTCTAAAAATTATTCCCCAAGCCTCAGCCTTTAAAGATTTTCTTACATATTTTATTCTGGATGTTTCACTTTTAACTATGATCCATTTAGAGTTAAGCTTGTATAAGGTGTGAGGTTTAGCTAGAGAGTCTTTTTTATTTTTTTTTTTAACCTATATCAGGCAAAAGACTATTTAAAGGCTATTTCCCCTCTTCCTCCATTAAACTGATTTTGCACTTTAATAAAAAAAAAAAGTGTTGACTATACTGGTATATACATCTGTATTTTAAATTCTGAATTCTTTATTCTGTTCTATTAATTATGTGCTTATTGCTCTGCCAGCACTACTGTTTTGATTAGACTAGCTATATAAAAATCTTAAAATTGTGCAGAGGGATGCTTTCAACTTTATTATTCTTTTCTTGTTAAAACATCTATTCTACATTCTTTGCCTTTGTAAGATTTTAGAATAATTTTGTTTAAATCTATAAAATATCTTGCTCCTTGCTCTAATTTTGGTACAGATTGTCGTGAACATATATCAATTTAAAAAATTTAGTATCTTTACAATGTCAAGTGTTCCAGTCCATGAACATGGTATGCATCTCCATACCATTTAGATCTTCTTTGATATTTTTCCAATAAATGTTTTATTTTTCAGCATGCAAGTTCTATACATCTTTTGCTTATTTATTTTTTGCTGTTCAGTCACTCAGTCATGTCCAACTCTTTGTGACCCCATGGAGTACAGCATGCCAGGGGTTCTTGTCCTTCACCCTCTCTCTCATCTCTTGCTCACACTCATTGAGTTGGTGATGCCATCCAACCATCTTGTCTTCTGTTGCCCCCTTCTCCTCCTGCCTTCTATCTTTCCCAGCATCAGGGTCTTTTCCAATGAGTTGGCTCCTTGCATCAGATGGCCAAAATATTGGAGCTTCAGCATCAGTCCTTCCAATGAATATTCAGAGTTGATTTCCTTTAGCATTGACTGGTTTGATATATGGGGCTTCCCTGGTGGTGCAGAGGTTAAAGCGTCTGCCTGCAATGTGGGAGACCTGGGTTCGATCCCTGGGTCGGGAAGATCCCCTGGAGAAGGAAATGGCAACCCACTCTTGCCTGAAGAATCCATGGACGGAGGAGCTTGATGAGCTACAGTCCACGGGTCACAAAGAGTCGGACACGACTGAGTGGTTTGATATACATAAATAGTTATGTAGTTTACTTAGCATTATTTATTTAGAAATACCTAAGTATTTTAAACTTCACTCATCCATTGCTCTTACTATTCATCTACTCCATTCATCTATTTCTCATACCCTCATTCCCTACCTCTGGCAAGTACCAGTCTGTTCTCTGTATCAGTGAGATCAGGTTTGTTTTATTTTGCTTAGATTCCAAATGGTAAAGAAATCACATGGCCCTTGTCCTTATCTATCTGACTTATTTCACTTACTGTAATACTTCCAGGTCCATCCATATTCTCAGAAATGGTGAGGTTTTATTTTGCCTTTTTTGTGGCAGAATAATATTCCATTTGTGTGTGTTCATGTATGTGTATATTTTTTAATCCATTCATTCACTGATGGACAGCTTTAGGTTGTTTCCATATTTTGGCTATTATGAATAATGCTGCAATGAATATAAGGTTACATATATCTTTTTGATTTAGTGTTTTTATTTTTGTCAAATAAATACTCAGACACAAAATATAGTTGTTCCATTTTTAATTTTTTGAGGAATCATCATAGTGTTTTCTCTTTTGGTTACACAGTTTACTTTCCCACCAACAACTCACAAGAATTCTCTTTCATTTACATCCTCACTGACTCTTATTATTTGTTGTCTGTTTAATAAGTCATTCTGATAGGTGTTAAGGTCCTATCTCATTGTGGTTTTAATTTGCATTTTTCTTATGGTTAGTGATATTGAGCATCTTTTTATGTACCAGTTGGCATTCTGTATGTCTTCTTTGGAAAAATGTGTATTCAGATATTCTGCTCATTTTTTAAAAAAGAGGATTGGTTTTGTTTGATATTTAGTTCTATACATTTTTCATATATCTTTGATGTCACCACCTTATTAGATACGTGACTTGCAAATATTTTCTCCAATTTAGCATGTTGGCTATTTATTTTGTGGCTGGTTTCCTTTGTTGTACAGAAAGCGAAAGTGAAAGTGAAGTCGCTCAGTCCTGTCCAACTCTTTGCGACCCCACGGACTGTAGCCTATCAGGCTCCTTCGTCCATGGGATTTTCCAGGCAAGAGTGTGAGTGGATTGCCATTTCCTTCTCCAGGGGATCTTCCCAACCCAGGAATTGAACCCGGGTCTCCCGCATTGCAGGCAGATGCTTTACCGTCTGCGCCAAAAGCTTTCTACTATGACATAGACCCACTTATTTATTTTTACGCCTTTTACTTTATGGTTAGATTAAAAAAAATCACCACAGTCTGTGTTGCCTATATATTCTTCTAGGAGTTTCATGGTTTCAGGTATCACACTCAAGTCTTTAACACATTTTGTGTTGATTTTTGTGTATGGTGTAAGACAGTGATTCAGTTTCATTGTTTTGCATGTGGCTGCCCAATTTTCTCATCACTAATTTTTGGATAGACTTATTTCCCTATTCAATAGCCTTGACTTGTTTGTCATCAATTAATTAACCATATACACATGGGTTTATTTCTGGGTTCTCTACTGTGCTACATTTATCTATGGGTCTGCTTTTATACCAAAATTCCAGACTACTTTAATTACTATAGCTTTGCAACATAGTTTGAAATCAGGGAGCATGATGCTTTGTTTATTTTCACTATTTGTGTGGGGGAGTCCATACAAATTGGGGAATTATTCTATTTCTTTGAAAATCTTTATTGAAATTTTCACTGGGATTGCATTGAATCTCTAAATTCTTTTGGTAGTAGGGAAATTTAACAAATATTGGATTTTTCTAATCCATAAGCTTGGAATACCTTTGATTTATTTGTGTTTTATTAAGTTTCTTTCATTAATGTCTTATTTTCAGTATAGGTCTCTCATCTCTTTGATTAAATATATTTCCAGGTATTCTATATTTTTTGATGCATTTGGAGATGATTTCTCTTTATGGCAGTTTATTATTTGTGCATAGAAATGCAACAGATTTTATTCATATTGATTTTATATTCTACAACTTTATTGCATTTTTTTTAGTTCTAACAGTTTTTGTTTTTCTTTTTGAGGATTCTTTAAGGATTTTATGTATAGTACCATGTTGCCTGCAAATGATGACATTTTTATTTCTTCCTTTCCAACTTGGATGCTTTTTAAATTTATTTTTCTTGCTTCTTTGATTTTTCTGGGACTTCCAATACTATGTTGAATGAAAGTAGAGAGAGTTAGCATCTTTGTCTTATTCTTGATGTTAGAGGAAAGATTTCGTCTTTTCCCCATTGAATATCATGTTAGCATTAGACTTGTCTTTTATGACCTTTATTAGATTTTAAATGGTTATAAATGGTATCATATTTTAAATTTTGGTTTCCATGTATTTATTGGTCATTTTGGAATAAAATTAATTTTGTTATATTGATTTTATGTTTTGTGATCTTTATGAAATCAGGCATTCTTTCTAGGAGTGTTTTCATAGAGTTCTTACGATTTTCTATATAAATAATTATGTCATCTGCAAATAAGGACAGTTCATGTCTTCTTTTATGATCTTTATGCTTTTACTTCCTTTTATTTCTACCTCTTGAATGGTCAAGAATCTCTAGTAATATGTCAAATAAGACTAGATATTTTACCATGTTCCAGATCTTAGGGGAAAAGCTTTCAGTTTTTTACTACTACTACATATGATGTAAGATGTAGTTTTTTTGTAGTTTAGGAAGTTTGCCTCTAATTTGCTGTGAATTTCTATCATGGCCAGGTATTAAATATTATCAAATGCTTTTTATATCAGTTTGTAATGAGAGTGTTTTTTTTCTCCTTGACTTGTTAATATGGTAGATTACGTTGATTGGTTTTCAAATATTAAGCCAGCTTTGCATCCCTGGATTAGTCTCACTTTTCATCAAGTATAATTCTTTTTATATACTACTCAATTTCATTTGCTATTATTTGGTTAAGGAGATTTGCACCTATGCTCATGAGAGATATTAGCAGTTTATCATGTCTTGGTACTGCCTTTGTTTCTTTAATACCGGCTTCATAAAACAAATTGAGAAATGACCCCTTTTGCATTTTCTTCAAGAGATTATGTATATTGGTGTTAATTCTTTAAACATTTGGTAGAATACTCCAGTGAAATCACACAGGATTCATTTGGAGAATTTTAAGATTTTGAATTTATTTTCCCTGATATTTTTAGAGCTACTCACACCTGGGCTACCAGATGCTATATGGTTTTTTAAAGAACTTTCTATTTTGGGGGGCTACAATTTTCTTCCAGAAAAGGCATTAATTAAAATGGAATTATAAGCTTGAAATCACTTTAATTTTCTCACTTCATATCTAATGTTTTGTTATCCTTCTGTAGCAATAGTTTCCAAACATTTTTTTTTTTTCCCATAAGATAGAAATGTTAAAGCCCAATGTAGAAAACAAATAAAAGAAGTGATCAGGACCAGAGGAGTTCTGTCTTGTGTTTTCTCATAAGGTGTCTCTGAAATGGACAAGACTATGTGAGACACACTTGCCAATAACCCTTGTTTAGGAAAATAGGTTACTGTACAGGGAGTCAGCAGCCTTGCCTTCTAGAATCATCTCTGCCATAAAATTTCTGACCTCAATTATATCTCCACATAGCTCTTCATTTCTCTACATCTCAATACTCTACAGAATAGAGCGTTGAAATTGATCAGACATTCATACCTGGGATGCATGTAATGCATGAAGTTACATTTAATATTTTGCTTGCCTATGGATATATGTATTTTTCTTGGTATAATATCTAGAACTTTCATCAAGTTTCCAGCAAGTTCTATGACCTAAAAATGTTTAGGAAACCTGGAATTAGAAAATGTTCTCTGTTCCATTCTAGAGCTAAAAATCTGTGATTCTATGTTCATTGTGAGTATAATAAAGCCAGGGTATAGAATGACTTTGAGTTTCTAAAATGCTATGATTTTAATTTGCTTTTATTCATATTCTTATTTGATTTTGTTAACAGTCTGATAACATTGCAGGGCAATTTTTTAATCTATTCTATAAGAAAGAAAAAGGTAAGTCCAAGGTAGAGAGACTTTTATAGGGAAGCTGACAAATGAACACAGACCTTCTGGCTTCAGATTCAAATTCTTTTTTTCCTATCTCATCCTGCTGCCGCATATACTCCATATAAGGAAATTTTGAAAATCATTTTGAGGATAATTTTATGTTAAAGCATTCTGTGCTAGTTCAATTTATTTAGTGTCATATGAGGTTCACTAAAATTCTGGGCCTGTTTTTCTGGTATTTTCTATGTAATAAAATAAAAGACATAACATTAAAATTACCTGTAAGTTAAGCAACAAGGACCTACTGTATAGCACAGGGAACTCAGCTAATATTCTGTAATAACCTAAATGGGAATAGAATTTGAAAAATATGGGTACTTGTGTGGGTATTACTGAATCACTTTGCCATACACTAGTAACTAACACATGCTTGTTAATCAAGTCTACTCCAAAATAAAATAAAAAATAATTTTAATGCCTAATCTGATAGACTTTTAAAAATAGTAAAATAAATAAATAAAGTTAAACCATTCTGCCATCTAGAGTGTATGTAAAATCAGATGCAGGAAAAAAAAATCTAAAAGCTGTACTTAAAACCTTTTGATTTATTATAAGGAAAATGATTTTTAAAAACTTCTTTTGTATTTTTAAAATTTTATACTCTTAGGAAACATTTTAATAATTTTATATTATAAATACAAATATTAAGTTTCCTGTTTCCAGCTACTTGCTTCTAAAAACTCAGAGAGCATTACTTCTTAAAATAATGACAGAGAATTATTGCAAATTATGAGTGTTAACAGGAATTCAGAAGATAAACTGAAGTTCCAAGGGAGGTGATGCAGAAACATTTCACTGCTTTAATATCCCTATTCCTGAAATGAGTTAAATCTATTCTTAAAAATTCTCAATAAAAAAAGCTATGTAGTTTAATACTCTAACAGCTTGTACCAGATTCCTAAAAGTTGTTTGTGGAAAGAATTTTGCTGACAAGAATATTTTTTCTCTCTTTTTAAAATTTTAACTCAGAACTCTATCCTGCTGAGTAGACTTTAACAGGAACATAGAAACACAAATTCAGACTTATTAAAAAAAAAAAAAAGACTATTCAGAAGATATACTCTGTGAAGTGAATCAAAGAATAGAGTTACTAAATATGCTAAAAGGTTTTTAATGAGCTTTTCTCTTTCTACCTCAGAAAATATCTACACTTCATAATTAGAAGTTAATGGAGAAGGTTATATAACTGCCTTCACAAAGACAGCCTGAAAGGATTAATTGTATATTCATGACCACCTATCTTGGTATTGCTCATAAAATTTCTGAAATAATATTAATCTTTTAATATTCTGTGCATATATCTGATAAAGCTATTTGTATTATTCCTGCTTTGAAATAAGGCAGAATGTGGTTAAGTTTGTTTTCATACTTTTAGAAGAATTGTGAACTAAAGTTAACTACATTTTACAGATAAGTTTTGAGATAATCAGATTTGAATATATACAACTGTCCCATATAAAGAAACTATCATAGTTTACAGAGAGCCATTTCCTTTGAGCTTCATTGCTGATAAAAAAAAATTTAGAGGGAGTTGCCTTTAAGCTTAAAAAAAAAAAGAGAGAGAGAGAGAAAAATCCCATGCTTGGGCTGACATCTGGTAAGTAGGAACTCATCTGCCCTTTGAGCAATGGAATCTGAACTTCAGTGTGTAGAGGTTACAGTGAGTCCAAATCTTTTAAAATTCTCTTTGCCTCATTCAGTATTCAGAAATCCATCACAGTGGAGCTATTGTTGTTGGTGTTGCTCAAAAGCTTCAATAAATATGCATGCCAATATTTGTGGGAAAGGTTAGTAATCTTCCTATTTCAGAAGAAATAGGAATACATTTCTTCAAACTGGTGGAAAACTACCTGAAGCTGTTATTTATTTTTATTGTGGTTAAAAGCACATCACATTAGAAAATCTACAATTTTAACCACCTTTTAAGAGTACAGTTTGGTAGCATAAAGTATATTCACATTATTGTGAAAGCTATCTCCAGAACTTTTTCATCTTGTAAATTTGAAATTCTCTCAGATGGTAAAGCGTCTGCCTACAGTGTGGGAGACCTGGGTTCGATCCCTGGGTCAGGAAGATTCTCTGGAGAAGGAAATGGCAACCCACTCCAGTACTCTTGCTGGAAAATCCCATGGACGGAGGAGCATAGTATGCTACAGTCCATGGGGTCGCAAAGAGTCGGACACAACTGAGCAACTTCACTTCACTTCACTTCACTTCACTCATTAAGCAACATTTTTTCCTTTCACCTTCTGCCCAGGCCCTAGCAACCTCCATTCTACTTTCTATGAGTTTGATTACTTTGTTCCCTATGTAAGAGGAATCATATAATATTTGTGCCTATGGCTTATTTAATTTAGCACAATATCCTCAAGGATCATCCACATTGCACCATGTGGCAAGATTCACCCCCCCTCCTTATTTTGTAAGGTTAAATGACGTTTTGTGTTGTGAATATATCACATTTTGTTTATACATTCATCCGTCAGTGGACATTTGAGCTGCTTTCACCTCTTGGCCTTTATGAATAGTGGTGCTCCAAAGCTTTTATTTTCTTTTACTTTTCAAATTTAATCTAATTGTTTGGCTTATGACAAAGCGGGTGTGGGAGAATGTATTTTTTCAGTTGGCTAGGAATTTTGTCTTCCTGTAGAGCGACTCAGAATAGTAAATATGTATAAATGAATGTTAATAAATGAGTCAGGTACAGTTTTTCCAAGAGCAAAATTAAAGAGGGAAATATTCCAGTAGAGACTATGGGAATTGGAGGGAAAATGGAAATTGGGCCTAGTTGGGAAGGGAGATGAGAAGCAGGGTTGATTTGCTTGCCTCAATATTCTGGTTCCCTGTGCAGGCCTAGGAGATGAGTCCTTTGGTCCATGAAATTTAGGAATTTAAAAAATGGGGACTTCACCTAAAGTGGGAGCCATTTCATCAAGAAATGGCAGACAAAAATAAGTCCACGTACCTGTTTAGGAAGATAATATAAGGAAGGCTTTTGCTCTGGTTAGGAAAGGTCAAGTGTCTTCTAGGAATGTCTAACATTTTGCCTCTTCTTATGTCAGTTTGATGTTTGAATTTATACAACTAAGCTGAGAAAATGACACAAAAAGGAACCCCAACACACTAAATATTGACAAAGATATGGAGGAAATGTAATTCTCATACACTGCTAGCGGGAATATAAAATAGTATAACCTATGTGGCAAATAATTTGGCAGTTTCATAAAAGAGTAGAACACCTACCATATAACGCAGGCATTCCACTCCCAGATGTTTATCCAAGAATATGTAAACATTTCTTCCCATAGAGGTTTGTACATAACTGTTCATAGCAGATTATGTGTAGTAACTTCAACTGAAAACAATTCAAATGTCCATTGGTAAGTGAATGTATAAACAAACTGTGATATGTCCATGCAGTGGATACTACTCAGAAATAAAAAGGAATAAAATATTGATGTGCTCGATAGCCTGGATGAATATCAAATTGTGACATTTTCAGTGAAGTGAAGTGAATTGAAGTCGCTCAGTCATGTCCGACTCTTTGCGATCCTGTGGACTGTAGCCCACCAGGCTCCTCCGTTCATGGGATTCTCCAGGCAAGAATACTGGAGTGGGTTGTCTGTCAAATATCAAAACCATTATGCTAACTTTTAAAAGCTATGCAAACAATAGTACCTACTGTATGATTTCATTTATATAAAATTCTAGAAAATGAAAGCTAATACAAATATAGTTCCTCCTCTGAGAAATTACAGATTAGTGGAAAAGGAAGGTCTATTTAATAATTATATACAAAAATAGATTTCAGATAGATTAGAGACCGGCACAAACATTTGCAACTCTTTAAAACAAAATGAGAGTATATAACAATGACCTTAAGGGAAGGAGAATTTTCTTAAACAAGACATTAAATGTGTAAATTAGAGGCCAAATAGAAGCATTAAATTTTAAAACTTTTGTTTAACAAGGATACCATAAACAATGTTCATGGGATTCTCAAGACAAGAATACTGAAATGGTTTGCATTCCCTCCTCCAGTGGACCACATTTCATCATATATGTGTATGTATCTCAAATATATATAAATATGTGTGTGTGTGTGTATGTATATTCCCCACAAAGAATTTGGGTCTATGAAATGTGAAGAAACCTACAAATGATTATGAAAACAAGAACAGAATGAAAAGCAAAAAAAAAAAGTGAACAATTTACAAAAGAAGAAACCTAAGTAGCCAGTAAATGTGTAAAAAGTTGTTTAATTTCATTAGCAATCATGGAAATGCAAATTAATATATGTATATTTGCTTCCTAATAGTTTTTTAACCATTTTTTATTGAAATACAGTTAATTTGCAATGTCATCTTAGTCTAAGATGTACAGCAAAGTGATCCCGTTATATATATAAGAATCTGAAAAATATATATATAATATATATGTTCTTTTTTCAGATTCTTTTCCATTATAGATTATTATAAGATATTGAATGTAGTTCTAATATAGTTCCCTGTACTATACAGTAGATCCTTGTTTATCTATTTTATATATATTAATAAAGTGAGTGAAAGTGAAGTCGCTCAGTCGTGTCTGACTGTTTTCGACCTGTAGCCTGCCAGGGTCCTCCGTCCATGGGATTCTCCAGGCAAGAATACTGGAATGGGTTGCCATTTCCTTCTCCAATATATATTAATATGTATATGTTAATCTAAACTCCTAATTTGTCTCCCCCCTCCTCCCACTCTTCCCAATGGTAACTATAAATTTGTTTTCAATGTCTGTGAGTCTATTTCCATCCTGTAAAAAAGTTCATTTATATAATTTTTTATAATTCCACATATAAGTAATATTATATAATATTTTTCTTTCTCTGACTTCACTTAATATTATAATCTCTAGGTCCATCCACATTGCTGCAAATGGCATTATTTCATTATTATGGCTGAGTAATATTCCATTACTCAATGAAGAATCTGCCTGCAATACAGCAGGTGAAAGAGATGCAATTTTGATCCTTCGTTCGAGAAGATCCCCTGGAAAAGGAAATGACAACTTACTCCAGTATTCTTGCTGGGAAAAATCCCATGGACGGAGGAGCCTGGAGGATCCCAGTCTATGGTGTCATAAAGAGTCAGACATGACTAGCATTCAGCACACACTGATCACACACACACACACACACACACCAACCACATCTTCTTTACCCATTTATCTATCTGTGAACATTTAGATTTCTTCCATGTCTTGGCTATTGTGAATCGTGCTGCTGTGAACATTGGGGTTCATCAGTACAGTTCAGTCGCTCAGTCATGTCTGACTCTTTGTGACCCCATGAATCACAGCACACCAGGCCTCCCTGTCCATCACTAACCCGCAGAGTTTACACAAACTCACGTCCATCAAGTCGGTGATGCCATCCAGCCATCTCATCCTCTGTCGTCCCCTTTTCCTCCTGCCCCCAATCCCTCCCAGCATCAGAGTCTTTTCCAATGAGTCAACTCTTCACATGAAGTGGCCAAAGTACTGGACTTTCAGCTTTAGCATCATTCCTTCCAAAGAATACCCAGGGCTGATCTCCTTTAGAATGGACTGGTTGGATCTCCTTGCAGTCCAAGAGACTCTCAAGAGTCTTCTCCAACACCACAGTTCAGAAGCATCAGTTCTTCGGCACTCAGCTTTCTTCACAGTCCAGCTCTCACATCCATACATGACCACTGGAAAAACTATAGCCTTGACTAGATGGACCTTTGTTGGCAAAGTAATGTCTCTGCTTTTGAATATGCTATCTAGGTTGGTCATAACTTTTCTTCCAAAGAATAAGTGTCTTTTAATTTCATGGCTGCAGTCACCATCTGCAGTGATTTTGGAGCCCCCCAAAATAAAATCTGACACTGTTTCCACTATTTCCCCATCTATTTCCCATGAAGTGATGGAACCAGATGCCATGACCTTCGTTTTCTTAAAGATTATGCTGTGAAAGTGCTGCACTCAATATGCCAGCAAATTTGGAAAACTCAGCAGTGGCCACAGGACTGGAAAAGGTCAGTTTTCATTCCAATCCCAAAGAAAGGCAATGCTAAAGAATGCTCAAAGTACCGCACAATTGCACTCATTTCACATGCTAGTAAAGTAATGCTCAAAATTCCCCAAGCCAGGCTTCAGCGATACGTGAACTGTGAACTTCCAGATGTGCAAGCTGGTTTTAGAAAAGGCAGAGGAACCAGAGATCAAATTGCTAACATCCACTGGATCATCGAAAAAGCAAAAGAGTTCCAGAAAAACATCTATTTCTGCTTTATTGACTATGCAAAAGCCTTTGACTGTGTGGATTACAATTGGGCTGCATACATCTCTTCAAATTATAGTTTTCCCTGGATATATGCCCAAGAGTGGGATTGCAGAATCCTATGGTAACTCTATCTTCAGTTTTTCAAGAAAGCTACATACTGTTCTCTATAGTGATTGCTGCACGGGCTTATATTCCCACCAACAGTGTAGGATGGTCCCTTTTTCTCCACACCCTCTCCAGAATGGCTTTTCTGACTGGTATGAGGTGATAACCTCATTGGAATTTTGATTAGTGTTTCTGTAATAATTAGTGATACCAAGCATCTTTTCATGCACTTTTTGGCCATCTGTATATTTCCTTTGAAGATTTTCTTGTTTTTCCAACTCATTGTCTAGTAATTCGGGTGGCAAAGTTAAAGAGCATTTAACCAGGACTCAAGAAACTGTTCTTAGCTAGTTTTTTGTTTAGTTGCTCAAACCTGTTCAACTCTTTTGCAATCCCATTAACTGTAGCCCGCCAGGCTCCTCTGTCCATGGATTTTCTGGGCAAGATACTGGAGTGGGTTGCCATTTCCTCCTCCAGGGGATCCTCCTGACCCAGGAATTCAACCCACATGTCCACATCTCCTGAATTTCAGGCAGATTCTTTACTGCTTTTTTTTTTTTATTTTTTAACCTTGTGAAAATTTCTTAAGCTCTCCATACTTACCTTTTTTTTTTTTTTAATGCAGACTTTGGAATAGCTCACCAATAACCATCTTTCTAATACTAAATGTTTCAAATTTCAATTTTAACATTAATTCATACTGTTAGTCCTAAGGGAATTATTATAATTCTCTCTACTGTGTTGACACAGTTTCATTGTGACCAAACTTTAAGATGCCTAGCTTGAGGTCTCAGATATTATTTGCTGACATTAATTCTCTGAAGACATACTTATATGTAGTTTATCAACTAAAGATATGTTCAGAGAATTATTATCAGAATACAGTTTAAAATATACACATATATTCTTGTAAATTAAAGATTCATGTCTAAAGATTTCATTATGAATCAATCAATTTTCAAGCTGTTCAGGGAATTTAAGTACTTCTAGGAAAAAGCATTAAATTTTCGTCACAGCATGGTTCTTTCTTCTCCAGACTATATTTCATTGACATGCCAAAATTAATTGGTTTTTAAATAAAATGTTCTCTTTGTATTTATCAAGCTGGAAAGAAATTGATCTAATTCATTATTTAACTTTTTAACTTGAAATAACTTTTAGAGAAATTTTAAAATATTTCTTTGTCATATGATTTATTATTTCCTCAAAAATACAAATAGTTCAAGAATATTTGGGGTATTAGAGTTGACTATTCTTTAGCCTAGTATAAATAGGAAAGCTTACATTTTGTAATATTTTTTTAATGAGGTATGTATTACATTAACTTGTAATGAGATGATTTCAAAGATAGAGTTGCAAATACCAAACAATCTGCTACAGATTAAAACTAATCCCTTCCAAATGGTTGGAAACTCTATTATACACTCCAGTCATCACTACCTCCCCACAAAAATAATTCTGGGATTTACACAAAAATATACTTTTTTAAAATTTAAAAATAATACTGCAATTTCAAACATTGTTAAGTGTGTAACTAACTGTATTAAAATGTATCTAAAAGAACCCTTTCCAAAATTTCCTGAAGTTTTAGTCCTTATCATACCAATATAAGTAAAAGGATTTCTGGGAGAAATCTGTTCATAAGTAAGTCTTTCTTGTTACTAATTGAGGTTTTAAATGAATTAATTCATAATATATAAATCCAAAAGAATAATGCAGGGAGTTTTACAAGGTATATAGCATAATATTCTTGTACTGATCTCTTGCTTAATACTTGTGTAGAAAAATCTGTGTTTTTACAGTTGGCAGATTGGCAGAATTCCTATTTACGATACAAATGAGCTATGTATTAATTTTCACTGATTTTTCCAAAAATTATTCATATCATAAGATTAATTTACAAATGTAACTTATTGAAAACTAATTATTTTAAATATTTAGTTGTATCAATATTTCATCATATATCTGTGATTCTTCTGAATATGTTTGTTAATGTTTCACCTCTCAGTCTCAATTTTCCAACTAAATTTAAAGCCTCAGCTATCCTCTGAGGTTCTGGGAAAATAAAAGAAACAAATAAGTTCACAATAGTTTTAAAACAGACAAATTTATTATTTTGAAAAAACTTATTTTTCACAAATTCATATAAAAAACCTGAATGATGACCAAATCTTGATGATGACCAAATATAGGTTTTTACTTTTTTGCTTGTGACTGAGTATAAAATTTAATTACCCAAATTCTAAATTTAATAAGACAAGAAATTTCAGGATTGTTCTCAGTTTATATACCTAGAGGTTAAATGGTCAGTAGAGCTGGGAAAATATGTATTAGCATAACCTTCACAATGTTGTGTCCAAATCTGTTATGGCAACTGTATTTGCTATCACAATTATATGATTTAATTAATATCACAGTAAACCAATTATTATCACGAAAAAGACTAATGAGAAATAGTGACAAATGGAACAAAGTTGTTACTTCTATGAACTCAGTTAAAATTTTGGAAATATTACCAATATTAAGATGAGTTGCTAAAAAATGTTAAATTGACTTTGATCAGAGAATTATATGGTTTAGAGGAAAATATTGTAAAAATCTTAAACCAGCCTACATCCAGAGGGCTTCACAAGTGTCTATATTTAATTGCTTGTTCATCTTTAACAGTCTGGTAATCACAGATGATGTTTTATGAGTGTGACTTATGCACAAAGACTGGGAACTCCAATCATTGGATCTTCACCCAAAGACTCACCCATGCATTAAAAGAAGATGAATGAATATACCTTATATATATATATATTTATATTTATATATAATATGTGTGTTTCCAATCTTGATAGACTTAAAAATTAATCTACCAAGGACTGTTTCTAATCGTTTGAGAACAGAGGGTATTTCTGTATTTGTCCTGATAATCTCTTAGGTGCTGTTTTAAATTCTTTAAGTATATGAATATGCTAAATACCCGCAACATCCCTTTTAGACATGTGAATAAGAAAGTTGCCTAAAGTAACACTGCTGATAAGTGGCAAAGCTAGCGTTTGTATTAAGGGAGTCTGCCTCCAGAGCCTGAAATATTTTCATTTTGTAAGGGGGATATTTTTTTCTTTGTGTTTTACATTTGTCTTGGGGTACAAAGTACATAAAGTATCCACAAAGAAGATATACAGATAACAAATAAGCACAGGAATATATGTTCAAAATCATTATGCATTACAGAAATTCACATAAAAATTATAAGATATCACCCCTATCAGAATGGGTAAGAGAAACAAATAATGATAACTTCAAACGCTGAAGAGAATTCAGAGAAAGTGGATCACTCACACATTGCTGGTGGGAATTAAGATGGTTCAATCTCTAAGGACTACTTTGGGAATCTTTCAAAACTGAAAATGAATTTAACATAAAACTCAGAAATTGCACTGTTGGGCATTTATCTCAGAGAAATGAAAACTTATTTTTAATCATGTTTGTAGCAGCTTTATTCATAATAGCCAAAACTAGAAACTACCCAAGTGTCACTCAGGGAGGGGGTAAATGATTAAACAAACTGTGGTATATTCACACATGGAATAATACTCAGAGATAAAAAAAGGAGCAAACAATTAATATGCACATCAACTTGAATGAAACTTAAGGAATGCTGAGTTGTTAAAAACAAAAAACAATCTCAATACATACTACATGATTCCATTCAGTTGCATTCATAAAATAATATAATTAGAAAGATGGAAAGCAGATTAGTATTTGTCAGAGTTAATGATGGTATGATCGCTCACCTAGAGCCAGACATTCTGGAGTGTGAAGTCAAGTGGGCCTTAGAAAGCATCACTATGAACAAAGCTAGTGGAGGTGATGGAATTCCAGTTGAGCTATTTCAAATCCTGAAAGATGACACTGTGAAAGTGTTGCACTCAGTACGCCAGCAAATTTGGAAAACTCAGCAATGGCCACAGGACTTGAAAAGGTCAGTTTTCATTCCAATCCCAAAGAAAGGCAATGCCAAAGAATGCACAAACTACCGCACAAATGCACTCATCTCACACACTAGTAAAAAGTAATGCTCAAAATTCTCCAAGCCAAGCTTCAGTAATATGTGAACTATGAACTTCCAGATGTTCAAGCTAGTTTTAGAAAAGGCAGAGGAACCAGAGACCAAATTGCCAACATCCGCTGGATCATCAAAAAAGCAAGAGAGTTCCAGAAAAACATCTATTTCTGCTTTATTGACTATGCCAAAGCCTTTGACTGTGTGGATCACAATAAACTGTGGAAAATTCTGCAAGAGATGGGAATACCAGACCACCTGACCCACCTCTTGAGAAACCTATATGCAGGTCAGGAAGCAACAGTTAGAACTGGACATGGAAAAACAGATTGGTTCCAAATAGGAAAAGGAGTATGTCAAGACTGTATATTGTCACCCTGCTTATTTAACTTATATTCAGAGTACATCATGAGAAACACTGGGCTTGAAGAAGCACAAGCTGGAATCATGATTGCTGGGAGAAATATCAATAACCTCAGATATGCAGATGACACCACCCTTATGGCAGAAAGTGAAGAGAAACTAAAAAGCCTCTTGATGAAAAAAAGTGAAAGTGGAGAGTGAAAAAGTTGGCTTAAAGCTCAACATTCAGAAGATGAAGATCATGGCATCTGGTCTCATCACTTCATGGTAAATAGATGGGGAAACAGTGAAACAGTGTCAGACTTTATTTTTTGGGGCTCCAAAATCACTGCAGATGGTGATTGCAGCCATGAAATTAAAAGATGCTTACTCCTTGGAAGGAAAGTTATGACCAACCTAGATAGTATATTCAAAAGCAGAGACATTACTTTGCCGACTAAGGTCCACCTCGTCAAGGCTATGGTTTTTCCTGTGGTCACGTATGGATGTGAGAGTTGGACTGTGAAGAAGGCTGAGCGCTGAAGAATTGATGCTTTTGAACTGTGGTGTTGGAGAAGACTCTTGAGGGTCTCTTGGACTGCAAGGAGATCCAACCAATCCATCCTAAAAGAGACCAGTCCTGGGTGTTCATTAGAGGGAATGATGCTGAGGCTGAAACTCCAATACTTTGGCCACCTCATGCAAAGAGTTGACTCATTGGAAAAGACCCTAATGCTGGGAGGGATTGGGGGTAGGAGGAGAAGGGGACGACCGAGGATGAGATGGCTGGATGGCATCACCGACTTGATGGACTAGATTTTGAGTAAACTCCGGGAGTTTGTGATGGACAGGGAGGCCTGGCGTGCTGCAATTCATGGGGTCACAAAGAGTAGGACACAACTGAGCAACTGAACTGAATTTAAGACTAGGGGAGAGAAGGGAGAATGTGGCTGTAAGGCTAGGACCAGGTAATCAAGTTGAGTATCTTGATTATGATGGTAGTTTCATAAGGCTACACATTATTAAATTGCACTGACATGTACATGAAAGAGTGTTTGTGTAACCTATAACATTTGAATAAGTTCTACCATTTGTAGTCATCTCAATGTCTTGCTTTTAGTATTCTAATATAGTTATGTAATATGTTCACTTTGAGAGAGGCTGGGTAAAGGAAGCATATCATTTCCATTTTTTACAACTTGTGAATCTATATTTATTTTCAAATAAAATGTTTTTTTTTTAAATATAGAAAGCAAAGTACAAAAGTGTGCCATTACCAATATACAGTTTAATGACTTTTCACATGTAAATATGTCCTTTTACCAACCATCATACAAATTAAAAAATAGAGTAATTCTAGCACCCTACGAGGATTCCATGTTCCCTTTCCTAATCAATACCCAGTCGCTCAGACTTCTATCACTGTTCTGACTTACATTACCACTGACAAGTTTTTGTTGATCTTGGAACTTTGTAGAAATGGAATCCAATAGGTTACTCTTATGCATCTGGCTTTCATCCATACAGCTGAATGCATCAGCTATTGTTCTTTCCCATGGCTATGTGGAAGTCCATTGTGTAAATACACCACATATTTTTTTACTTTGCTATTGATGGATATTTGGGTTGCTTTTCCGTCTTTGGCCATTTTGAATTAAACAGCTATGATTGTTCTTACACATGTGTTTTGGTACATATATATATATTTCTCCTTGGTAATGTGCCTTGAAGTGAATTGCTTCAGCACATACAGCCAAATAATTTTGGATCAATTACATTTCCACTTCCACCTGCAAAGTGTGAGTGATCCAATTGTTTTTCAGCTTTACTAGCTCATAGAAACTGCTATCATAACCTGAATGCTATACATAGGAGAAGGAAAAGATGTGAAATAAGCACAAAAGAGAGGAGAAAACAAAATTTACTTGGAAAGTATAGTAGGATTGATGACATCTGTAAATGTGCATTTTGAAATTTCCTGATATTAGTTTTAAAGGAAAATGAGTAGTCCTGATTGTGTGGTTCACTCCAAAAAGATTATCTATTTGACTGCTAGTGTTGCTCATTGGATTCAATCAACAGCAAGTTGAACAAATTGGAGGTCTTTGAAGTTTGTTTTTGTAGCTAGGAGGTTTGTATATGGTGACAACAAGGACAAGTGATGCATGCTTGAAAAAGTATGAGTTGCTATCCTTTGGAGTACTGTATATTTCCTGCTTAAAAATCTCAATATCTTCTCTGTATCTTCTTAAACTTTTTAATACATCTTTTAGAGAGTGTGCAAATCTATGGTATTGATAAGAAAATACTTTAAAGAATCATGGCAGATAAAACTGCAGTAATATATCATTGTTTATCCATTAGTATCTCCCATTTTGCTTGTATGTTGCTTGTGCTTTTTACTTGTAAAGCCCATTGTTTGATATTCTGTATATAACCTCATGTCGTTTACAGTTTATATATTCTATAGTACATCCATTATGTTCTCTTTCAAAGCTTTTAGAAACATAATAGAAGATAGCATTGTTATCACAAATCTCTGATTCCAGTTCCCCACATGTTTTTTAAATCTGTTCTATAATCCTGCGATTTGGAAGGTTTCTTTGAGAATTCCATCCAGAGATGCCATTGCCTTTTCATATTTTACCCACTAAGGAGACTTAGCCAAGAAATGTCTTTCAGAAAAAAAAAAAAAAAGATAGTCTTAATTAACTTTTTACCAATATAATTATTGATAGAGGTATTTCAAAGTAATTCTGAATTTTACAGAGTCAGCTATTATTTCTTCATCATCATCTTGGGTTTTCATAGACTTGTGCAAACAAAATTATCTCTACATGTGGATGTGTTTATAGTTATGCACTGAATAAAGTTTCTTGAGTCTTTTGATTGTGCTATCCCTTTAATAACATAATTTTGTTTCATGATACAGAATTCTTTACCAAGAACTTTGACTGGAGTAACTTAAAAGTATTTTATTATGCTTTTCCTCATTTAAAATGACAGAAGTCATTTTAAAATTTTGACTACTTAGTAAGTTGAATTTTTCCAATGCTATTTCAAAAATTTCTAGAAAATATCTTCCTGTAGCTCATGACAACTTAAAATGTAGGATAATTCCTCATATTAGAACAGACCTATCCATTGTTTTGGGAGGTATTATGATTTTTAGTGGTTTTAGTAACATTTGTGCAAAAATATCCTATGTTTCAATCTGTGTATGCCACATGATTTTGAATGTAGTTGGAATAACATTGTAGGTGAAATATATCAGCTCAATAGTAAGTTAGCTTTTTGTTGTTGTTGTTCTGTTGCTAAGTCATGTCTAACTCTTCAGTTAGACATGGACTAAAGCCTAGCAGGCTCCTCTGTCTATGGGGTTTCCCAGGCAAGAATACTGAATTGGGTTGCCATTTCCTTCTCCAGAGGATCTTTCTGACTCAGGGATTAAACCAGTGTCTCCTGTATTTGCGGGTGGATTCTTTACCACTGAGCCATCTGGGAGGCCCAGTGGGATTAGTTAGAGGTAGTCAAATCTGGAATGTACTTCAGATATAGAGCTGATGAGATTGTCTCATGAATAATATATGGGGTGAGAGGAAGACGTCAAGAAGGATAGCAAGATATTTTGACCTGAGGACTGAAGTGGTTGCTAATTAAGATGGGAAAGACTATAAGAGTAATTTACATGGTTTGGTACGTATTAAGCTCAGGTTATTATCAGATAGTCAAATGAAGATATTAAGCAGGCAGTTGGAAATATTGGATAAGATTCAGACATATTATTTGTAACATGGCCAAGTCTTTACATACAACTTGAGTACAAAGATTAGTGACTTAGATATCAAGTTACTTTATAGTAACATTACAGTTAATTATACTTTTTCTATTCTTGGTATACACACTCTAGAATCACAGGGGATCCTTGTACTGATAGAATGTTTAGCCTTTTAACTTTTTTGACACATGATCCAAACATCTAACTCAGGTAGGACATTCAGATATGTTACAAAAAAATTGTTTTGAACGAGTTTTCTTAAAATTTTATCAAAGAAAATTTTATCTTCCTAATTGTGTTTATGCTTAGTTATCTCTGACTCTCTGCAGTCACATAGACTCATGGGGTCCCATGGAGCTCACCAAGCTTCTCTGTCCATAGGACATTTCAGGCAAAAACTCTAAAGTGGGTTGCCATTTCCTACTTCAGGGGATCTTGCCAACCCAGGAATCAAACCATGTCTCCTGCATTGGCAGGAGGATTCTTTACCACTGAGACACCTGAGAAATCCACCTTCTTAATTATGTAGTTTTAACTGTTGGTTGAAATGGCACTTTCCATGTTGATAACTACTTTTGCAAATCTGAATTCTCTAAACACATTTTTTAAACCAATTAACACTCAGTAAATTGGTCCAAGTTACAGTTTCATGGTCAGTTCTCTTCATTTAGATTCCATAGTTGTTTTCCTAGGTGCTTTGCTCCTTAAAGAAAAGCCCATCCAATATTGTCTACATGTGTTGCTTTCCAACATGGTCACATTCTCTTAGGTGAAAAGTGGGAGGGCTTGGTCTCCTTTGAAATTCTCTGGCTGAAGCAACAGGATTTTCTCTTCCACTCTGTTCTTGGCCTGGAATCCTTAGTGATGCAACTTCATCCTAGGGAAAATGCATCTAAATGGCTCTGTGGTACTCTTTGAGCTCTTCTTAAGAACAATATCCTCAAAGATGGTGAATGATTTTTGTTTTAGTTTGCCCTGTTGTCTTGTTGATCCTGTTCCTGATGCCAATTGTCTTGCTGTTCACACTGTTCGCTGAACCTAGGGTAGGCAAGGCACGAGCTAAGTGGCTCTAAGGAGACTTGAAGAGCCACAGAAACTACAGACATGTTTATTCTCTCCTGGCTGGCACAGCCTCTCTCTCCTGCACAAAGTACCCTGTGAGCGGGTGAGTACCTCATGGTGCACAAATGCAGTACTGCAAGTGATCGCAGCTGTTACACAACCGTGCAGAGTCACTGTTTACAGAACATGGGGTGAGAGAGCATGAGATGGTGGGGCAAGAGAGGCTGGCTGGAACTATTCTGTTAGTTTCCCCATACCTGCCATTCATCCAGCCATCTTCATGAACTCATTTGCCAGTATGCAACTTCTTCTGAACTCTGCTGTGTACCTTTAACTCTCTCCTCTTCAGAAATACAAAAGCCAGTAGTCCTTCCCCCAAGGAAATAAAAATATGTTCATATTACTACAGTATCATTTGCTACTCCTGTTGAGAATATTTACAGTAGTGATTTTTTAAAAAGACAAATGTTGTACAGATTTCAAAATTCCAATTACAAGGAGAGACAATTGTCAACCCCCTCCTAATTTTAAAACCATAGACCTTATCTTATTCTCTTACTATGCTGAGAGAACATGTCTAGCGATAAAGATATTATTATTCAATGCTGTAGAAATTATTGTTCTTCAATGCTGTAGCTCTTTTATGTAAAACTACCAATTTGATAGTTTTAAAAACATTTTTTGAAAAGAAATCTTAGATGGCAAGTTTGAAACAGAATCCGTTCTCAGCATTTGCATTGTCTATAGTATGATTGGCTATCAGAGGCAGAAACTTATTCTGACTTGCTTATACGAAAATAAAGAATTATTAAATGGATAGGAAGGGCCACAGCTTTAATGGGAATCTGGGAACCATGCTGGACACTACAAGAGCTGCCTAGAACCAAAAAACTAGAAGCACAATGACTTGTCTTTTAACAGAAAGAGTAAAGCTAGATCTTCTGAGGCTCTGGGATATGGTCTCTTCTGAAGAAGAAAGATTTCTTCATTCTTATTTTTTGTGTCATTCACTCAAGAGAGAAAGGCCTACTGGGGCATCTGATCAGCTTTTGCAAAGTGGCACACTCGTGTGCTGCTTGCCAGCACACAGCAAAAGTGCTTGCCTTTCTGGTACTGGTATTAGGAAACAGATCATTGCTCTTCAACAAGGTGACACATACAATAGGGAACTCCTGCCGAATAGAAAATAAGGACGAAAGCTCCTCAATCAAAAGATGGCCCCAAACTTAGAGATGAGCTCTTCCCCATTAAAAAATTAAATCTATACATATATACACATATAAATGTATATATATGTATACAATGTATTACACATTTTAGAAGAAATAACATGCCTTGGAAAAAAGAGATCAGTGAGCACATTTTGTATGACTCTTTCCTACTTTTTCCCCTTCTGAGCCATAGTATTTGAATCTAGAGAAAGCGTATTCTGACTGCTGGTTTCCTCAACTGTATGCAACACATTAGTGTGTTAACAATGTGAATAAAATATATATAAATATTTTCCGGTGGTATTGTCCTCTATAATCCAGGGGGAAAAATGTACAATTGTCCCATTATGTCACTTTCCAAATGACAAGAGTGAGGAGAAATTCCAAGTTGCTTATTTTAATAAGGAGGAGACACGTGATGCTGTCACAGGTGCTACAGGACTGCGAGAAGTCTCCCTGACATGCTTCCGTCAACCCTCCCTTCATCAGGGGTCTGCACATTCTGAGGAGACTCTGCAGACAGAGCTAACCTTCCCCAGCTGTGCCCCAGTCTCCCCCTCCTTTCACTCAGCACCTTGCCAGGAAGAGGCTCGAGGGTTCCGGCAGCTCCAGCCACAGGGGGTCTGGCTAATTAGATTTCTACTCTAAATGGATTTTTCAAATAATATAGGTTAAACTTCTGACTTTTGAAAAAGTGCAATTTCTTGTGCCAATGCTACATCTCATATGGGAACCAGAATCTTTAGTCTGGAAGTTTGTAATTAGAGACGAGGCAAAGTAGAACACTATATGATATCAGATTATTAACCAGGAGATAGACAGCTAGGCACATAGACGAACAGATAATTACTTGAAGATAATCATACTCCAGACTTCTAAAACATCTTTGAGGAAAAACAGTGCTTCCATTTTCTTGTCCTTATATTTAACTAAAATACACATTTTAGAAAACAATATATAGCTATATTTATGATTTCAGAGTCCTATCTGAAGCTCTGTTACTTACAAGGTAAAGAGTAACATAAATAGACTGAATTTGGATTTCAACAGTACACAGTTGAGAAAATAATTCTCTGTTAAGTTTGTTCCTGTGTGTAGGGCCACTCTTAAATTCAATCTTTCTGTGACAATGACCCACAGGTTTTAACAAGAAACAATTAATTTACAAACTTCTGGATATTTTCCCTTTGGGCTTTCTTGATATTTATATTTTCTATTAAAATACAAAAGAATAAATTTCAGCCCACTTCTCATATGCCAAGGGTGACACTTCTAAAATATTTTTGGCATATTTAAGTTGCGGTGCAACAATACAACATTTTCTAGTGTTTAGAGATGATGTATGAAAGAAAACTATTAGCAGAGTTGGCTTAAATCCTTCACAGATGTAGTCAGCACAATTTTAAAAGTAAAGTAGAAAACAAATACATCCGATGTGATCTAGGTATATCTCAGCTGTAATCGAAGCCTGTCTTTTCTTTCCCTTTGGAAACTCTGAGTCTTCCCAGAAGTGGATTAAAAGACAGGACACCTGCTTCCCATTTGTGAGTTGACAGGTCATCAAACATTAGTGGTTCTTGCTTAGTTCTTAACATTCTTTGCCCTGTTCTGATTTTATTTTCTTTCTCTACATTTCACTGTGAATTAATTTTTCTGAATATCCAAACTCATTCTTTCTCTATGAACCAGCTTGTCCCTTACCTTCCTATCATCATCTTTTCCTTGTTTTGATGAGTCATTTCTTTATTTCTCCTCTTTAGTGAGTCACTCACACTCAAAAAATCCCCACTGAGCCACCCTGACAAACACAAAGTCACTTTATAGCAGCTACTCTTAACTACCAAGAGGAAAAATAAAATTTAAAGCAAACCTTGTTCTTTGTAAATGGAGGTGTGAAAGGAAAACTGCGCCTTTGTTTTCATAGCCACATTCTCTCGGCTTTTCTTTTTCCAGTTTAGGAGTAGAATGTGAGTGTATCTGACACAGAAGCATATTTTATATCCCCAACCTGAGGAAGAATGACAGGAAATAGTTTTAACCCAGTGATAGAATGACCAACTTTTGCCTATTGTGGTAGTACACGGAGAGAATATTCACATTGCCGAGAAAAGAACCCTTTCTAGAGGTTTTTGCTAATCAAATATATTTCATCCGCACTAATGCCTTTTCCCTCTCCCTATTAGTTTCTAAAACTTCATTAAAATAATTAGACTAAGGTTGGGAAGAATCTACTTTCTCTAGATATTTCAAAAAGGAGCTATTTTGTCTGTTTTTTTTTTTTTTAATTTCTGAACATTTTTTCCCTTTTTTCCTCCTTTGCTTTCATGTCATTGAGTCCCAAAGAGGTTAAGTTACTTTGAGTACTTTTTGAAAACTGACAAATGAAAGTTAACCGCAGTAGTGAATGTCTGTTCAGACTTAATCAAAGCAATAGAAATTTGATTCAAGACTCTTTACCATTCCAGTCTGAGCTTGCTTCAGCTTGCTTCTAGCAGTACTGAAATGACTTCTTTATAACTAACAGTTTTTGCTCATTAATGTGGCTGTGTGAGGCAGGGTCACTTCATGGCTTGGGTGAGTTGGGTGAGAATTTCTGGGTGAACAGGAGTGGCTGTCATCTGCAGACAAAAAGACTTTGGCTTCTGCAGCCTCAACCACATCAGCCCTTGCCTCGGGCCTGAGGGAATGGACACGGAAGCCATTCTGCAGACTTTAGTGGAAGGGAGGGTGGTCCCCTTTACCAAAATTTATTGGGAAAAGAATTTCAGAGAAATTTGCACTCTGAGTGCAATGAACACAATGGGCCTCCATGGAGACAGCAAGAAATGTGTAAGGGACCCTGAGTTTAAAATGATGGTATGAAGAAGGCTGAATGCCAAAGAATTGATGTGTTTGAACTGTGGTGTTGGAGAAGACTCTTGAGAGTCCCTTGGACTGCAAGGAGATCCAACCAGTCCATTCTGAAGGAGATCAACCCTGGGATTTCTTTGGAAGGAATGATGCTAAAGCTGAAGCTCCAGTACTTCGGACACCTCATGTGAAGAGTTGACTCATTATAAAAGGCTCTGATGCTGGGAGGGATTGGGGGCAGGAGGAGAAGGAGATGACAGAGGATGAGATGGCTGGATGGCATCACGGACTCGATGGACGTGAGTCTGATTGAACTCCGGGAGATGGTGATGGACAGGGAGGCCTGGCATGCTGCGATTCATGGGGTCGCAAAGAGTCGGACACGACTGAACTGAACTGAACTGATGGTTGACAAAATACTGGTGTCCTTATGATGCCCATATCCTAACCCCTGGAACCTGTGAATACGTTAGGTTAAAGGTCAAAAGTACATTAAAGTAGCAGATGGAATTAAGCAGTTGTTCATCATTAGCTGACCTCAAAATGGATTATCTTGGATTTTTCCAAGTGGTCCCAAAGTAATCACAAGGGCCCTTAAAAGTGGAAGAGGGATATAAAAGAGAAGTTCAAAGTGAAGAACACGTGTTGTTTCAACATTCATGGAGATGACACAGGCAGCAATTTCCCTGAAGAACTTCTGGACCATTTTAACTTTCATCTCCACTTTATATCAGCTACAGTACCAAGAGAAAATCCACGAACTTAACCATCACCTGCAAATGGTCCACCTTAAAAGTCTTAAAAATATAACTTACCACTCTTTGACCATATTTTTCCATTCTTCAGTCTCACTCTAACTCTCCTAATATGCCCAATTTTTAAACTAAGAGAACCGCCTACTCCCTTATGCTTTAGTTTTTCTCCTGAGCCTATCAGTCCTACTCACTGCTAATCATCTCCTTCTTTCTCTCCCTCTCTTCCTGCCCTCTTCCCTTCTTGATACCAATAATCCCAACTCTGCTGCCTTTGACTCCTATGCACAGAGAGTAGAAAATCACTTGGCTTTACATGCCTCTCCTGCAAATCCTCATCTATAATCCTGGAAGTAACCTTTTAATTATCCTTGGTTCATTAGTGATAACAGGCTTGCTTATGCTGCCATAGCAAATCCCAAAATCTCAATGGCTTAATACATTAGAGCTTATTTTTTGTTCTGATAATACTTGATAGCCCTTCTTCAATTTATAGCTTTTCTATTGGAAACTCACAGCCTTTTTTTCATAGCTAGAGGAGAGAATATGGAGCAGGTATAATCTAAACTGTCTTAGACTGAACAACACACTTCTCACATGAGCCCTGCTAGATGTATGAATGTTTGGGAAATATAGAGGACGAAGTGGGTATTTCCTGAACACTAAATGATGTCTGGCCTATCATTAGCTCCAACTCTATTTTCCAAAATAAATGTTTTAACATTTTTATCACTCTCCTTAAGATCTTAAATTATTTTCTGTCTCCTCCTTCCCCACTTCTCTTACCACTTGCCCTTTCCCTCTTTCATGAGAACTTTGGGTGCTTCATGTTTGATTTCCTTGTATTTTTCAATCCTATCCATCCATCCTCATTTCTCTTTCACTCTCATGACAATGAATCTACCCTAACCCTTCCTCATCAAGACCATGCTCCCTTAATTCCTTTCTATTCTATACCTTTAGACAACCTCTTTTATCCTTGGATCTTTTCCTCAACCCATAAGCTTAGATTTAAAAAATCTATCCTAAATGCTTCTTTAATATCATTTGCTTTTTTTTCTGTCCTCAAAATATATCAGAGTTCTGGTGTATTACCTCTCATATACTCATGATGCCTTTGTAATCTAGCTTTGGCACTTACTAGATTTTTGAAATTTCACCTTACAAGGCTTAAATACAAAGGATATTTCTATCCCACTAGACTCATCTACTGCATATGACTCTGCTAATCAGTATCTAGTTCTGAAAACTTTATTTTTTTAATAAAAAAAAACAGAGCCTTTTGAGTCTTTTCCTATCTTTTCTTTTTTTCACTTAATGAATTTTTCTCCACCAGTCTTTTCAACACTGGTATTCCTGGAGGAGTCATCTTTGGCAGCTGTTCTTTTCATTTTGTACTCACTATGGGAGAAATTGTCCAATTACATGTTTTCAGAGATCAGCTATATAAAAGAAATAACTCTAAAGTCCATGTCTCTAGTTAAATTCACTTACATGACTTCAAGACCTTCTATCCAACTGCCTATTTTACCACTCCCACTGACTGTTCTAAAGATGCCTCAAAAAAATAAATAAATAAATTAGAGAGTAAACTCATTTTCTCAGCACTGTCATTCAGTTGACACTTCTTCCTGAAGTCTATTTCAGTTGGCAATGACATATTCCTCCATGATAACAAAGTAACATTCTGGTCAGCACCTTCCATAGCACAGTCAGAAGCCTTGACTTCCTCTCTCAATCTTCACAATGACCAACCAATGATGAGGACTGTCACTATCACTTAGCATGTATTTCTGAAGTTACATTCCTAGTCCCATTGCTATAGTTGAGACACTTTTCAACTTTAAACTGTATTATAGCAATAGGCTCCTACATGATATTTCTCCTTGTAGTCCTATTTTTCCCAGTCTATCTTGCATATCCATAACCTAAAGTAATATCAATCTACTGCTTAAAATTCTTATTTGATTTCTCATTACCTGCAGGATAAATTCCAACTCCCTTAGCAGGACACATAAAGACCTTTTCCATCTGAACCTGTCTTGACAGCCTATCTTCACCTCTTTACCCATTTTGTATGTTACACTCTCACAACATTAAGCTGTTAGAAGAGCAGGAGCTCACCATACTGTTTCTCCATATGCCTTAAATCATGATGTTGCCTTTGCCTAGAATGTTTCTTCTCCCCTCTTCTTTCAGCTGGATCTTCCTCTTCTCCCCATTTTTCGCAACTGTGAACCAACAGGAGATATATACACATGCATATACATGAAGATTTATTTTAAGTGATTATTTCAAGATTTATTTTAAGTGATTATCTCAAGATTTATTCCAAGTGATTATGGAAGTTGGCAAGTTGAAAATTGGCAGAACCAATGTTCTTGTTTTAGTCTAAAGTCTGGTGGGTTGCTATAGTACCAAGAAGAGTCACTGTTTCCATTTGAAGAGTTACCAGTGCCTTTGTGGGTCAGTGGTGGGTCAGCCTTTGTGATATATAGGACTTCAACTGATTGACTGAGGCCCACCCACATTACGGTGAGCAATCTGCTTTTACTGTATCTACTGATTTTTAAATGTTAATCACATTCAAAATAGCCTTTCTTGTAAATCAGCTATACTTTAATAAAAGACCCAGCCTCCCAGAAATACCTAGAATAACATTTGACCAAATATCTGTTCACCCCATGTCCCTAATTATACCACCTAATAGTATTCTAATGTATTTGGTGCCTGAGCCCTTTTAAAGATGACCTTATCGTACTTCTGTGCAATTAAAGTATATTTATATTAATATTTAAAATTTTTTTCTAACCATCATGTTCTATTAAAAATTTTCCTCTATTTTAAGATATTATTATGATTATTTCTATAAAATGGATCAAAAGGGCATAAATACACTTTTCATAGATTGTCAAACATAAAATTCAAATTTTTACTAGGAATTCCTATTTTAATTACATAGATAGCTGCTTTCTCTTCAGATAGTTTCCATGTATTTGGATGAATTATACTTAATGCAAAACTGAGAATGGGTTCAGCATCAATTTTATTCCTTTTGTTCATTTGTATAAATGTGAATGATAGTGAATCTTGTTTTGAAATAGCAGTGTCACTTGACTCTGACATATGCCAAAAATTACATAGTGATCTGTGATTTACAAAAAATAAAGTCATCTTTTGGTTGACAGCTTGCTTAAGTCCTCTAACTCTTGAATCAAAGAGTCAGAAGCCATCCCAGTGTGATAACATGACCTTTCTTAGATTGTGACAGGTAGCACTGTATAAAATAACCACACACATGTGCCCCCTTTCCTAGTGGTTTGTCAGCCTCATGAGGACAGGGACAATGTGATATCTATTTTGGTTCCCACAGTGCTACATAATATCTGTCACATAGTAGGTGCAGCTTAAAATTAAATTTATATACTGTGGTTTGCTTTATAGTAATTTTTATTATCTCTGAAGGTAAATAAATTAACAATAGGTTTCACATGAGGCATTCGATAGTTGCCTATATATAAAAATACTGATAATTTTTTTAGGAAAAATCCTCTCATTCAAAGGCTGAAGCAGTAATTCCTGCATTATTTTACTAGGAGTAACATATTGAAGTACTACAGACTGGGTGGCTTAAATAACAGTCATTTATTTTCTCAGAATTCTTTAAACTAGAAGCAGAGAGTAAAGTATTGACAGGATTGATTTTTTTCTGAGACCTCTCTTTGACTTGCAGATGACTGTCTTTGCCTTGAGTGTTCACATAGTCTTTCCTTCGTGCATGTCTGCATCCTAATTGAATCTTCTTATAAGCAGGCTAGCCATACTGAATGAAGCCCCATCTTACTGATACCATGTTAAATCAATTACTTCTTTAAAGGATTTATCCCCGCATACACTCAGTCATCTCTGACTCTTTGAGATCCTGGAGACTGTAGCCCACCAGATTCCACTATCCATGGAATTCTCCAGACAGGAATACTGAGGTCGGTAGGTATTCCCTTCTCCAGGGGATCTTCCCAGATGAGGGTTAGAACCAGGGTCTCGTACACTGCAGGCAGATTCTTTATTGTCTGAGCCACAAAGGAAGCTCTTAATTTCCTCTTCGTAGGCTTTATCCCCAAATAGAGTTAAATTGTGAGATACTGGGGGGTTAGAGCTTCAATTTCTAAATTTGGAGGGGGCCACAATTCAACCCATAATAATGCCTAATTAATAAAATGTCTGAATTTTACTTTAATTTTATTTTTACTTTTTGATTGAAATCTTATCCACCCCTCCCCCCTCCCCATCCTCACTCAAACTACTGAGTTATTTTATACTAGGGCCAATTCTTAATTGTTTCAGACTGCAAAGGAAATACCTTATTCACCTTCCTGTGCCCTTGTTCTATGCCTGCAGATCTAATTGCTAGATGTTACCAAAATTGCTCTTGTCAGTGGGAAACCTTTCTATTTCTAGGTGTATATAAATACTGATCAAAATAAATATAAGTATATAGTTTTATAAAGAACCTGCTAGAAAACTTTACCATGGAACAGATTGTATTTATTGTTTTGTTATTTTTATGTGCTCATCTGCTATCCTAGTTTATAAGTTACTGGAGGTCAGGAACCTATCTAATTCAATGGACTAAGAACCAAACATAGTGCTTATAATATGCATAGTGGTATCTATAAGTCTTGAATGAAGAATGATCAGTTAAAAATCATGTCCAAGGTTTTACTGCATTTCAACTAATTATGTGTTGATATTCCTTTTAGTTGGTGTAAATCTCCTCCAGACTTTTGGTGAGCATAAAGGAATTGAATAGTAATTCAGTTTTATTTTTGTGTTTAGCAAAGAATGTTCTCAACATCCAGATGGGAGAAAAGAATGGGATAAAAGCGTAGCATTTGAACCTTTTGAGTTTTCTGTCCTTTAATGTTCAAAGCAACTGATGCTTTAAATCTATTTCCTCACTTTCAGTGCTTGTAAGTAAATGTCAGTGTTTCAGGGGAGGAAGCATCTTGTTCTATTTAGAACTTCTTTTCCTGTGTAGGAAGCGGCTTTTTTTCCCTTTTATTCCCTCTTCCCAGGGAATTGTGTTGTATACCAACAGATCTGTGTCTTGTCTTTTTCTATTTGCTGATTCATCTAACCAACCACTTACATTTAAACTTCAGAATCAGCTGGGAAATCACAATAGCTGGCTGTGATACTGAAAAAGCTTGTCTGTTTCAAACTTCTAAGATGGATAGCCGGTTCCCATAGCTATCTCCCTCATTTGATCAGGCATAACCACTGGAAGGGACAGAGGGCCATAGTGATCAGTACTACTCTCATTGTGACAATTAGCTTCATTTTTATTTTCCTTCAAGTGTGAGTCATATGTGTTCATGGATAAAGAGAAATCATTTTTACATATATATGTATATATATATATATATACATATGTATATACATATATACATATATGATTGGAGAAGGAAATGGCAACCCACTCCAGTATTCTTGCCTGTAGAATCCCAGGGACAGAGGAGCCTAGTGGGCTGTTGTCTATGGGGTCGCACAGAGTCGGACACAACTGAAGTGACTTAGCCATAGCAGCAGCATATATATATACGACCAATAAATTTTTAGAATACAACATTAGCTAAATAGACTCCATTCTATATGGTTATCTAAAACTGTTACCTAGTCTGGCAAGAACTGATAGTGAAAACATTAGTCTTAATTTACCAGAGATTGTTATAAAAAAATCAATATAAGAACAAATGTAATTCAATAAACATCTAAGGGCACTAAGATCACGAGATCTGGTCCTATCACTTCATGGGAAATATATGAGGAAATGGTGGAAACAGTGTCAAACTTTATTATTTGGGGGTCCAAAATCACTGCAGATGGTGAGTGCAGCCATGAAATTAAAGGATGCTTACTCCTTGGAAGGAAAGTTATGACCAGCCTAGAGAGCATATTAAAAAGCAGAGACATTACTTTGTCAACGAAGGTCCGTCTAGTCAAGGCTATGGTTTTTCCAGTGGTCATGTACGGATGTGAGAGTTGGACTGTGAAGAAAGCTGAGCACTAAAGAATTGATGCTTTTGAACTGTGGTGTTGGGTGTTGGAGAAGACTCTTGAGAGTCCCTTGGACTGCAAGGAGATCCAAACAGTCCATCCTAAAGGAGACCAGTCCTGGGTGTTCATTGGAAGGACTGATGCTAAAGCTGAAACTCCAATACTTTGGCCACTTCATGCGAAGAGCTGACTCATTGGAAAAGACTCTGATGCTGGGAGGGATTGGGGGCAGGAGGAGAAGGGGATGACAGAGGATGAGATGGCTGGATGGCATCACCGACTCGATGGACGTGAGTTTGGGTGAACTCCGGGAGTTTGTGATGGACAGGGAGGCCTGGTGTGCTGTAATTCATGGGGTCGCAAAGAGTTGGAGACGACTGAGCAACTGAACTGAACTGAACTGAACTGAACTGGCTTCTCTTGACTCATTAGTCTATTGCAATTCTAATAAAACTAAAACCTTTTAGGGCCTTCCTATTGCTATCCCCATCCCTGGGATTCTCCAGGCAAGAACACTGGAGTGGGTTGCCATTTCCTTCTCCAATGCATGAAAGTGAAAAGTGAAAGTGAAGTCGCTCAGTCATGCCTGACTCTTAGCGAACCCATAGACTGCCGCCTACCTGGCTCCTCCGTCCATGGGATTTTCCATTCAAGAGTATTGGAGTGGGTTGCCATTGCCTTCTCTGCTAACTAAATTGATACCTGTCTAAAACAGCCATTACAAATCTTTAGACAATACTAGAGTTTGCAATACAGTGACTTTTTAGCCTATTTTTTAAAAAGTATAAGCAGCAGATAAATATATCCTGACTGGACCAAATAATAAAATTTCTAAAAATATTTAGAACATGCTATAATTAATTATTAGTTTTTGCTGAGTGCATTTTGCTAAAAACTCTCTTAGAAAAATACTTAGATGGTAACAGGCTCAACATTGAAATATTTTCAATAAACTAAGGAAAGACTTGCATTTTAATATAGAATGGAGAACTCACATGATAAGAATGTTGTTTCAAAGAGCTGGTCATCATGATTTTGAGGGGAAAAGTTAATGATTTTTCACCCTGGCTATAGTCTGGCAAAACAAAATCACAAAAATTTATGAATACACAAAATTAAAATGTAAAACTAAAGTAATAGAAAAGTGGCAAGCAGAAATGTATAGACGGGGAGAGAAAGAATACTGAACTTTTATTTGTAAATATTTCAGGAACTCATTAAGAAGCAAATATTGGGAAGTATTGAAGATTTTAAAGCAAAAGTAGTAAATAGAATATGAAAATAAAACCATTATTGCTGGTGGGATATGTCTATATTGTTGATAGTGGGATGTGGATGTGTGTGTGCGTGTGTGTGCATGCACATGCATGTGAGAGAGAGAGAAAGAAACTCAGTCCCCAAATGAAAACAACCAACAAGGTTCTGTGGCTAGACTTAAAATAACTGCAAATTGATCTGTTAAGCTTGGTGGTAAGACAACCATGTAGCTTTAAGGGAACACTCATGCTCTGTAGGGCCATGTACTTTCTTTCAGGTATTAACATATATAATTGTGGATAAGTAGTGTTCTTAGTATTTGGCATTGCATGGCTCATTATGACAGAATCATCAAATCATGGATCAAATCACACATCTAGTTTAATAAGTGTAATATTTATATTGTGTGATATATAAAATGTAGCTACACTTTGGGATACTAAGATATCCAGAGACACCTTTCAAACTACACTAAGAAAACACACTGTACTGTAGTTTTATAAATCTTACATGCTCACTTAGGATAGTAGGACTAAAAAGGAATTTGAAAATAGAGGGAAAAAATTTAAAAACCCTTTGGATTCAATAAAGTGATTCTGATGTAAGAAAATTAAAAAGTTGGATTGAAAGGGAGGATATGTATATGGGAGGTGGACTTCCAAGAACACTGAAAGGACAGACTTTTAAATGTACAGCCATGGAATATTTGCAATGAGCCTGAAATATCACCATGAACAAAGAGTGGGCCTGTGGATTCAAGTGGATCTTTGAGAACATAGAAAACAATATGCTATCCTGTATCAGCATCATTCATGCATTTTTTTTTTTTTACTTTACAATATTGTATTGGTTCTGCCACACATTAACATGAATCCACCATGGGCGTACGCGTGTTCCCCATCCTGAACCCCCCCCCCCCACCTCCTTCCCTGTACTCTACCTCCGGGTCATCCCAGTGCACCAGCCCCAAGCATTCTGTATCGAACCTGGACTGGCAAATCGTTTCTTATATGATATTATACATGTTTCAGTGCCATTCCCTGAAATTGTCCCACCCTCTCCCACAGAGTCCAAAAGACTGTTCTATACATCTGTGTCTCTTTTGCTGTCTCACATACAGGGTTATTGTTACCATCTTTCTAAATTCCATATATATGCATTAATATACTGTATTGGTGTTTTTCTTTCTGGCTTACTTCACTCTGCTCCAGTTTCATCCACCTCATTAGAACTGATTCAAATGTATTCTTTTTAATGGCTGAGTAATATTCCATTGTGTATATGTACCACAGCTTTCTTATCCATTCATCTGCTGATGGACATCTAGGTTGCTTCCATGTCCTGGCTATTATAAACAGTGCTGTGAAAACACTGGGGTACACGTGTCTGGTTTCCTCGGTGCGTATGCCCAGCAGTGGGGTTGCTGGGTCATAAGGCAGTTCTATTTCCAGTTTTTTAAGGAATCTCCACACTGTTCTCCATAGTGGCTGTCCTAGTTTGCATTCCCACCAACAGTGTAAGAGGGTTCCCTTTTCTCCACACCCTCTCCAGCATTTATTGCTTGTAGACTTTTGGATCGCAGCCATTCTGACTGGCGTGAAATGGTACCTCATTGTGGTTTTGATTTGCATTTCTCTGATAATGAGTGATGTTGAGCATCTTTTCATGTTTTTGTTAGCCATCTGTATGTCTTCTTTGGAGAAATGTCTGTTTAGTTCTTTGGCCCATTTTTTGATTGGGTCATTTATTTTTCTGGAATTGAACTGCAGGAGTTGCTTGTATATTTTTGAGATTACTTGTTTGTCAGTTGCTTCATTTGCTATTATTTTCTCCCATTCTGAAGGCTATCTTTTCACCTTGCTTATAGTTTCCTTTGTTGTGCAGAAGCTTTTAAGTTTAATTAGGTCCCATTTGTTTATTTTTGCTTTTATTTCCAATATTCTGGGAGGTGGGTCATAGAGGATCCTGCTGTGATGTATGTCGGAGAGTGTTTTGCCTATGTTCTCCTCTAGGAGTTTTATAGTTTCTGGTCTTACGTTTAGATCTTTAATCCATTTTGAGTTTATTTTTCTGTATGGTGTTAGAAAGTGTTCTAGTTTCATTCTTTTACAAGTGGTTGACCAGTTTTCCCAACACCACTTGTTAAAGAGATTGTCTTTAATTCATTGTATATTCTTGCCTCCTTTGTCAAAGATAAGGTGTCCATAGGTGCATGGATTTATCTCTGGGCTTTCTATTTTGTTCCATTGATCAATATTTCTGTCTTTTGCCAGTACCATACTGTCTTGACTGTGGCTTTGTAGTAGAGCCTGAAGTCAGGCAGGTTGATTCCTTCAGTTCCATTCTTCTTTCTCAAGATTGCTTTGGCTATTCGAGGTTTTTTGTATTTCCATACAAATCTTGAAATTATTTGTTCTAGCTCTGTGAAAAATACCATTGGTAGTTCGATAGGAATTGCATTGAATCTATAGATTGCTTAGGGTAGTATACTCATTTTCACTATATTGATTCTTCCAATCCATGAACATGGTATATTTCTGCATCTATTAGTGTCCTCTTTGATTTCTTTCACCAGTGTTTTATAGTTTTCTATATATAGGTCTTTAGTTTCTTTAGGTAGATATATTCCTAAGTGTTTTATTCTTTTCATTGCAATGGTGAATGGAATTGTTTCCTTAATTTCTCTTTCTATTTTCTCATTATCAGTGTATAGGAATGCAAGGGATTACTGTGTGTTGATTTTATATCCTGCAACTTTACTATATTCATTGATTAGCTCTAGTAATTTTCTGGTGGAGTCTTTAGGGTTTTCTATGTAGAGGATCATGTCATCTGCAAACAGTGAGAGTTTTACTTCTTCTTTTCCAGTTTGGATTCCTTTTATTTCTTTTTCTGCTCTGATTGCTGTGGCCAAAACTTCCAAAACTATGTTGAATAGTAGTGGTGAAAGTGGGCACCCTTGTCTTGTTCCTGACTTTAGGGGAAATGCTTTCAAGTTTTCACCATTGAGGATAATGTTTGCTGTGGGTTTGTCATATATAGCTTTTATTATGTTGAGATGTGTTCCTTCTATTCCTGCTTTCTGGAGAGTTTTTATCATAAATAGATGTTGGATTTTGTCAAAGGCCTTCTCCGCATCTATTGAGATAATCATATGGCTTTTATTTTTCAATTTGTTAATGTGGTGAATTACATTGATTGATTTGCGGATATTGAAGAATCCTTGCATCCCTGGGATAAAGCCCACTTGGTCATGGTGTATAATGTTTTTAATATGTTGTTGGATTCTGATTGCTAGAATTTTGTTAAGGATTTTTGCATCTATGTTCATCAGTGATATTGGCCTGTAGTTTTCTTTTTTTGTGGCATCTTTGTCAGGTTTTGGTATTAGGGTGATGGTGGCCTCATAGAATGAGTTTGGCAGTTTACCTTCCTCTGCAATTTTCTGGAAGAGTTTGAGTAGGAGAGGTGTCAGCTCTTCTCTAAATTTTTGATAGAATTCAGCTGTGAAGCCGTCTGGTCCTGGGCTTTTGTTGCTGGAAGATTTCTGATTACAGTTTCAATTTCCATGCTTGTGATGGGTCTGTTAAGATTTTCTTTTTCTTCCTGGTTCAGTTTTGGAAAGTTTGTACTTTTCTAAGAATTTGTCCATTTCTTCCACATTGTCCATTTTATTGGCATATAATTGCTGATAGTAGCCTCTTATGATCCTTTGTATTTCTGTGTTGTCTGTTGTGATCTCTCCATTTTCATTTCTAATATTATTGATTTGATTTTTCTCCCTTTGTTTCTTGATGAGTCTGGCTAATGGTTTGTCAATTTTATTTATCCTTTCAAAGAACCAGCTTTTGGCTTTGTTGATTTTTGCTATGGTCTCTTTTGTTTCTTTTGCATTTATTTCTGCCCTAATTTTTAAGATTTTTTTTCCTTCTACTAACTCTGGGGTTCTCCATTTCTTCCTTTTCTAGTTGCTTTAGGTGTAGAGTTAGGTTATTTATTGGACTTTTTTCTTGTTTCTTGAGATATGCCTGTATTGCTATGAACTTTCCTCTTAGCACTGCTTTTATAGTGTCTCACAGGTTTTGGGTTGTTGTGTTTTCATTTTCATTCTTTTCTATGCATATTTTGATTTCTTTAGTCAGAAGCATGTTGTTCAGCCTCCATATGTTGCAATTTTTAATAGTTTTTCTCCTGTAATTGAGATCAAATCTTAATGCATTATGGTCAGAAAAGATGCTTGGAATGATTTCAATTTTTTTGAATTTATCAAGGTTAGATTTATGGCCCAAGATGTAATCTATCCTGGAGAAGGTTCCGTGAGCACTTGAGAAAAAGGTGAAATTCATTGTTTTGGGGTGAAATGTCCTATAGATATCAATTAGGTCTAACTGGTCTATTGTATCATTTAAAGTTTATGTTTTTTTTTGTTAATTTTCTGTTTAGTTTATCTGTCCATAGGTGTGAGTGGAGTATTAAAGTCTCCCACTATTATTGTGTTATTGTTAATTTCCCTTCTCATACTTGTTAGCATTTGTCTTACATATTGTGGTGCTCCTATGTTGGGTGCATATATATTTATAATTGTTCTATTTTCTTCTTGGATTGATCCTTTGATCATTATGTAGTGGCCTTCTTTGTCTCTTTTCACAGCCTTTGTTTTAAAGTCTATTTTATCGGATATGAGTATTGCTACTCCTGCTTTCCTTTGGTCTCTATTTGCATGGAATATCTTTTTCCAACCCTTCACTTTCAGTCTGTATGTGTCCCTTGTTTTGAGGTGGTTCTCTTGTAAGCAGCATATATAGGGGTCTTATATTTGTATCCATTCAGACAGTCTTTGCCTTTTGGTTGGGGCATTCAACCCATTTATGTTTAAGGTAATTATTGATAAGTATGATCCCATTGCCATTTACTTTATTGTTTTGGGTTCGAGTTTATACACCCTTTTTGTGTTACCTGTCTAGAGAATATCCTTTAGCATTTGTTGGAGAGCTGGTTTGGTGGTGCTGAATTCTCTCAGCTTTTGCTTGTCTGTAAAGCTTTTGATTTCTCTTGCATATTTGAATGAGATCCTTGCTGGGTACAGTAATCTGGGCTTTAGGTTATTTTCTTTCATCACTTTAAGTATGTCTTGCCATTCCCTCCTGGCCTGAAGAGTTTCTATTGAAAGATCTGCAGTTATCCTTATGGGAATCCCCTTGTGTATTATTAGTTGTTTTTCCCTTGCTGCTTTTAATATTTGTTCTTTGTATTTGGTCTTTGTTAATTTGATTAATATGTGTCTTCGGGTGTTTCATCTTGGGTTTATCCTGTTTGGAACTCTCTGGGTTTCTTGGACTTGGGTGATTATTTCCTTCCCCATTTTAGGGAAGTTTTCAACTATTATCTCCTCAAGTATTTTCTCATAGTCTTTCTTTTTGTCTTCTTCTTCTGGGATTCCTATAATTCAAATGTTGGAGCATTTCACATTGTCCTGGAGGTCTCTAAGATTTTCCTCATTTCTTTTAATTAGTTTTTCTTTTTTCCTCTCTGATTCATTTATTTCTACCATTCTATCTTCTATTTCACTAATCCTATCTTCTGCCTCTGTTATTCTACTATTTGTTCCCTCCAGAGTATTTCTGATCTCATTCATTGTATTATTCATTATATAGTGACTCTTTTTTTATTTCTTCTAGGTCCTTGTTAAACCTTTCTTGCATCTTCTCAATCCTTGTCTCCAGGCTATTTATCTGTGATTCCACTTTGTTTTCAAGATTTTGGATCATTTTCACTATCATTATTCAGAATTCTTTCTCAGGTAGATTCCCTTTCTCTTCTTCTTTTGTTTGGTTTGGTGGGCATTTATCCTGTTCTTTTACCTGCTGGGTATTTCTCTGTCTCTTCATCTTGGTTATATTGCTGCATTTGGGGTGGCCTTTCTGTAATCTGGGAATTTGTGGAGTTCTCTTTATTATGGAGTTTCCTCACTGTGGGTGGGGTTGTATCAGTGGGTTGTCAAGGTTTTTTGGTTAGGGAAACTTGTGTCAGAGTTCTGGTGGGTGGAGCTGGACTTCTCTCTGGAGTGCAATGAAGTGTACAGTAATGAGTTATGAGATGTCAATGGTTTTGGAGTAACTCTGAGCTGCCTGTATATTGAAGCTCAGGGGTGTGTTCCTGTGTTGCTGGAGAATTTGCATGGTATGTCTTGGTCTGGAACTTGTTGGCCCTTGAGTGGTGCTTGGTTTCAGTGTAGGTATGGAGGCATTTGATGAGCTCCTATTGATTAATGTTCCCTGGATTCAGGAGTTCTCTGATATTCTCAGGCTTTGGACTTAAGCCTCCTGCTTCTGGTTTACAGTTTTATTTTTACAGTAGCCTCAAGACTTCTCCATCTATATAGCACTGATGATAAAACATCTAGGTTAAAGATGAAAAGTTTCTCCACATTGAGGTTCACTGAGTTACATGGAGAAGAGAAGAGGGAGGGGGATAGTTAGAGGTGACTGGAATGAGATGAGGTGGGATCAAAAGAGGAGAGAGCAAGCTAGCCAGTAATCACTTCCTTATGTGCGCTCCTCAGTCTGGACCGCTTAGAAATGTTCACGGAGTTATACAGGGAAGAGGAGAGGGAGGAAGTAGACAGAGGTGGCCAGGAGGATAGAAGAGGGAAATGGAAAGGAGAGAGATAGATCCAGCCAGTAACCAGTTCCCTAAGTGTTCTCCATCATCTGGAACACACAGAGATTCACAGAGTTGGGTAGAGAATAGAAGGGGGAGGGAGGAGACAGAGACAACCTGGTGGAGAAAAAGGAGAGTCCAAAGGAGGAGAGAGTGGTCAAGCCAGTAATCTCACTCTCAGGTAAAATTGGGTACTGAAGATTGGGTTTATAAATGTACAAAATTGACAACAAATACCAAAAAGCAAAGATTAAAAATCTGTTTTTGAAGACAATGATCTGCTTTTCTGGATGCCTGATGTCCTCTGACAGCATTCAGAAGTTGTTTTATGGAATTTACTCAGCATTGAAATGTTCTTTTGATGAATTTGTGGGAGAGAAAGTGGTCTCCCCGTCCTATTCCTCTGCCATCTTAGGACCACACCCCCCCATGCATTTCTTAAGATTCGTTGATCTCTGTCTCTTTGCTTGCTAATTGTGAAAAAAGAAGATGCAAAAACAGATGAAAAAGAGTTCCAAGAAAGTATAATTACTCATTTCCTTCCTTTTTTTTGCCTCTTATATTATGAATGGCTTAAAGATGACCAACTGATTGAGAGACTGGAGAAACAGCAGGGTGCAAAACCACATTTGTTATAAAGGAAACAAAGAAAAAGAAATGTGTCTCGACTATTGGTGGCCATTGCTTCAAAATATAATTAAATTTTATGATAGAAGAGAAAACGTGAACTTTGACTCCTTGAGACACTTTTCAAAGGATTATTCTTGATTTTCGCCTGTACCTGTATAGACTCAAGTACTCCTGAGATAATTTCTGCCTATGAATAAATAGCACTGAAACAACAGAGTTTACTGATATCCTACTTCTACTATGTTAATGCAGTTATAAACAAGAAAAAATACTCAAGGTCAGTGTTTTGACAAGTTGTAGAAAACCAGGCAAACCTCAGTCTAGACAAGTAACTACTATATTTCCCATTTTCAACTACTGACTCTTCCAGTTCAGTGGAGTATCAGGTTATCTCTGATGAAGTGGTGTTGCTTGGCAACACAGGTAGCCCCTGCTATTCTTGGGCAGAAGGAGCTGCTGACATGGTAAATCATTCACCAAACCTGTATTTGTTTATCAATAGCTAGTACCTACCACTGTCCAACTCAGTGGACATGAATGTGAACAAATGCTGGGAGATAGTGAAGGCCAGGGAGTCCTGGCATGCTGCAGCCCAGGGAGTCACAAAGAGAAGGACACGACTTAGTGATCCAACAACAACCACCACTGTCTTCCTGCTGAGAGTCACAAATGATAGTAAAACCTATTAATAATATTTAACAAATGAATATCGGGTTTTGAGGAAAATTATTCTGAGGAGTCAGTCAAGGGCTTCACAAACTACAAAGGAGTCCATCCAACCAAAAAAAAAAAAAAAGTTAATAATTCCTGACTAGAGACAATAAAGAATTATGTAAAATCAGAATTTGATTAAGAAGGTCAGAAAAATTACCTGTCTATATAGATATCATCCCTACCATGAAACGTTGATGTTTAACCAATTAAAAAAAATTAAATGTGATGGAAATTCTCCATCTATCTATATTAGGTAACACGTGCAAGGTCAAAGCAGAAGTCAAATTCTAGGTGATGTCTGCTTGTGTTTTAACATTTTCTGCAAGTGTTTGCCTAACACTAAGTACTGGATTCCTTCATACCATTTCAGACATTCCTGTCATCATGTATTGTCTTCAAATATTTTTCTATATTATTGAATTATCAGATCAAACACTAATATCTCATTACTTCTCATTTTGCTATTCCTGCTGTTTTCTACACTTGTCAATATTAACGATCTTTTTCTTTTGGATATGCTCATGATAATCTTAAGGGAATTTTTAAAATATCATAGAAATTAAATTGAATATCTTTAATTCATTTAAGTACAGTTTGTTTTGCTTTTTGACTTATGAGTCTCATTTCTATATAAGGTAGATAATTATAGTCCTCTGTTCATGACAAACTAGAATCATTGGTCTGTTTTATCTGAGGTTAACAGTTTTCCATTTGAGTCCCTCCCTCCAGCCTCCATCACCAATAGGAACCCAATCTAATGTGTTTAATATCTGACTTCAGTATGGTGATACTATATGTAATTACAGTATGTTACTTTAGAAAAGTGATACTGTGTTATATTCTTGTTTTCTTTCTCACATTTTTCTATGTAAAATCATATCTTTAGAACCTATTCATCCTGATCTATAACACATGTACAATGACTTGAGTGAGTTTGATTGCCATGTAGTGTACTGTTCTATGCTTCTACCATATGAGCCTCCCACCCCCACAAATTACCATGATTAACAGTCCTATCCATGTCCTCCATGGATATGAGTCATATCCATAGCCCTGTGGGAGAGAGTCCCTGTGGACACACTAAGAAGTGGTATTGCTAGGTGAGAAGGAATAGGTTGCTGTGTTATTTTCAGAAAGGTTGCAATTTTCAAAACAGAGTAATTTATTAAGGCTTCTATTTCCCCATGTGTTTTTTTAATTAAACTTTTATTATTGAGCATATAAAAAAACTTACTAGTTTTTATGGATAAAAGTAGAACCCCACAGGCATTTCTCTGATCACACTATCAGTTGATCATATTATTCTTACATCAAAGCTACATAGGATCTCCTTTTGTGACACATGCCTCTACATATATTTGGACCATTTTTCTGGTGTGTTTCCTATAGTTTCCTTGATAACTAATGAGAATTCCTTGTAATGTTAGATATATTATTCATGTTTCCGGTTTAGGCCTCCAGTGGATTCCCCTTTAGAAGGTTTGTCTGTTGTATTCTTAATTGAATAGAAACTTTTAATTTTGATATAGCTGTTATACTATTTTTTATGACTTTGGTTTATGTTTCTGCATTTTATTTGAGAAATTTCCATCCCAAGATCACAAATATATTCTCATATGTTTTTGCTGTTTACCTTATAGTTTTACCTTTCCATTTAGATATTTAATTAATCTAGATTTTATTCTTCTATGTTATTTGAAAGAAGGGTTGCATTTTAGTTTTTCCTATCAGAGAGCCAGTAGTACAAACTCAATCACTTAAAGATGATCTACTTATTCTCTCACTGATCCCTGATGTCATAGCTATCACATAACACTACCCTCTTGTTCAGTCGCTAAGTTATGTCCAATACTTTGCAACCCCATGGACTGCAGCATACCTGGTTTCCCCGTCCTTCACTGTCTCCTGGAGTTTGCTCAAACTCATGCCCATTGAGTCAGTGATGCCATCCAACCATCTCATCCTCTGTCAGCCCCTTCTTCTCCTGCCCTCAATCTTTCCCAGCATCAGAGTCTATTCCAATGAGTTGGCTCTTCACATCAGGTGGCCAAAGTATTGGAGCTTCAGCTTTAGCATCAATCTTTCCAATGAATATTCTGGTTTGATTACCTTTAGTATTGAGTGGTTTGATCTCCTTGAGTCCAAGGGACTCTCAAGAGTCTTCTCCAGCACTGCAGTTCGAAAGCATCAATTCTTCAGTGTTGCTTCTGGGCATTCTTATTTTTTCCCTGATTTTATGTGTCTGTTCCTGTACCAGTACGTGCTTTTTATTGCTGTGGTATAGTATGCATTAAAAAGAATACATTAAAATTTTTCTGCTTTCTCAGAAATTTCTAGGACAAAAATGTTTATTGGTTGCATTTTTCCATCAGTATAAAATTTGTTATATTCAAGCATGCTGAAAAACAACACATTAAAAAAAAACTTTATTGCCCACTTTATGGCATGTCAATGTATAATTGTGCTCTGCATTGGAACCACTCACCCCTGGTATTTGGTATGTTAGTATAGGAAATGGCAGCAGTATTTTAATATTTGATTCAGAAAAAAATATGAGTATTGAAGCTTAGCCAGCCACATATTCCGCCACAGTCTTTATGTTGTCCATCACTTCTCAAGAACTAAATGTGAGATAGTTCATTAGCTCTTAACCAGAATCCTTTATAATACTTTATTTTTTCTCTGCTGATCCTGCTCCTTTTTTTAACCTCTACTAGCAAAAAATATAGGAGGAGACAATGGCATCCCACTCCAGTACTCTTGCCTGGAAAATCCCATGGGCGGAAGAGGCTGGTAGGCTGCAGTCCATGGGGTCTCGAAGAGTCGGACATGACTGAATGACTTGACTTTCACTTTTCACTTTCATGCATTGGAGAAGGAAATGGCAACCCACTCCAGTGTTCTTGCCTGGAGAATCCCAGGGATGGGGGAGCCTGGTGGACTGCCGTCTATGGGGTCGTAGAGTCGGACACAACTGAAGCGACTTAGCAGCAGCAGCAGCAGCAAAAAGTATATGAAAGGGCTTGATAAATGTGAAGGTTCTTATACATTACATTGCCAACATAAAGAATGGTGTTTTGGGGACTTCCTTCATGGTCCAGTGGTTAAGACTCTGCTCTTCCAATACAGGGGACTCAGGTTTGATCCCTGACTGAAAACTAAGATCCCACATGCCTTACAGCACAGGCCCTCCCCACCAAAAAACAGAGTAATGTTTTATATATAATAATAAGAACAAAGCTTTGTGTTTATATAATGCTTTATAAGTTTATGCAGTAAGAATGTATTCCTTCCTTTACTTTACTGATGAGAACTCTGACTCAAAATTTTTTCTTATCCTAAATTATAAACAAGGAATCTGAGACTTGGTGTGGTTCTCCCACTCTTTTGAGATACTAAGGCTGAGTGAAAGGCAGAATAAGAACTGGACCTCAGATCTCTCTTTCTTTAGCATGCTGATGCCATTTCATTGTTTGTACTGGCAGAGAAGCCTTGTCTACTCCAGCAAACCACAGAGAGACCCCTATAATCCACTATAGGTTGCATTAAACTAGTACCTCTGGTTAAGAAAGATAACCATGCATAATGTTTTTATGCCTGATTTATAAAAGAATATAGTATATCTGTCAGACAAACCAGATTGTGGTAACAAGAGCATTAATAATCCTCTATTGGCAATATTGTTCTAATATTACCAAGTATTCACTCTCCATCTTAAATCCTTTTTTCTCCCTGGCTCAGCTTATGTCATACGTTTTTCTGGATTTGCACACTTATGCCAGATAAAAGCTTTCCCTCACAGACAAAGCTGGCAAACACACATATCAAGACAAATGCAAGAGGTACTATGGCATTTGTGAGGCTCAGAATATTAGGAACATATGATCACTGATGATAAGCAGACTAAGAAAAACTAAAAATGTGCACATTATGCCCCAATTTTCTGAAACTGTGATGTGGGAAGATGAGAAATCTTTGATTTGTTGCCTCTAAGAACTTTCTCACCAAAATGAAGATAACAAAATAATTTAAATACATCTAAATATTTTAAATATTCATGAATAAATGAGTGATAAGATAAAATCTATTTCTCGTATTCTTCATTACATCATAATATATACAATACATTTTTTATATATGTATATATATATATATATCTCCTAGGGACAAGGCTGAGCCCCTGTACCTTTGTAATAATCTCTATTACCACTATCTTTACCTCAATAACTCTTTCCCAATAACTCTGGGCCCTATGAAAATAACAAATAATGTAGCCTCTTAACACACATCTCATAACACTGTGATCTATTTTACACATTACTTTCACATTAATTCTTATGTCAAGCAATTCCGTTGAAGATTTTCATTCCCTAATCAAGTTTTGTGAGCCTGTGAACAGCCCAAGAACAGATTTTGATAACCTAGGCCCATTCACCATGCCACTCTGCCTGCTTTTCATGGCTATTCCTCTGTTATGTATGGTTGGCTTTTAATTGCTCCAGAGCCTTCAGATAACATGTCAGCAGAATACATTTCTTACTGGCTTCTCCAGCAACCACACTGGTTCAACATCAGTTGCTTTATGTGTGTCCCAAGCAAGATCCATTTATATCCACCCTAGTCAAAATTCATTTGCTTCAACTTTTATTATATTTAAATGTTTGACATCAAAGCATGACTCAAGGTATAATGATGGAAAAAGGAATTTACAAGCATTCCTTTGCACAGTTCTGATAGGCACAAATATCAGTTGCCATGATTTAGTAAGTCTCATCTACCAATATCACTTCAAATTGCAACCATCAATGTATTAGCTGTGAGTACTTACTCTTATTATTAGCTGTGTGTACTTAGCTGTGAGTACTTATTGGGTGCAAACTTGGAAGCTAACTCCCAGTGCACGAATCACTGCATACATAATAGATGCCTTTAGATGAGGGGCCAATCACATCACTTCTTTCTAAGTCTGTCAGTGATTGGTCATCGCGTATCTGTTAATTTGGTTCACCTACAGACAATGAAAGGTACAGTTCAGTTACTTCCTTGTCTCCCAGTGATATAACCCATGTGACATTTTACAAAAATGGACATTCAGAAGGGAATCAAAGTGAAGCAAACAAATGATGAATGATAATGCTGGAAGTAAAATATGAATTAGACAAAAATAGATGTATAAAGAAATGGCTGACCTGGGCATGTTGACATGACCCTAGTTGGAGACAGTCTACGTGAGAGCAAAGGGGAACTTTATATAAATGAAGAAAGTGGTTGTGACAAAAAGGATAAAGACTCTCCAGGGGAACAAGCAGGCAACACACTTCACATGAAAGCAACTCCTGGAGTTATTTCACAACACTGAAATCACAAAGGATAAAATGTCAGAAACATATTCAAAGTTGGGAAGAAGCATGATGTTTCTCCAAGACTTAGGAAAAAAATGGTAGCTCCCTCTCCCATTACATGACAAGAAGGCTAGCACTGTTCAAACAACCACTTGATAGGATTTTTTAATGTAAAATAAAACACTGTAATTCTCATTTTTTCAAGTGGTTGAAATTACAGTTTAAATATATAATAATTTTATATTAAAATGTATTAATGTATTAAACTAACATTAACAGAATTTTTAATGTTCCAACAAAATTTTTGAAAGTTACAGAACAATTGTAATTTTCCCTTTTGATTGTTGTTATGATCACTCTACACAGTTTCAATTTATATGTTCATTTTTGCAGTCCCATACTGTACAAAATGAGGAACACACACACACGTGAATGTGTGTATCTGTGTGGTGGTGGTGTGTGTGTATTTTGGGATATAAAAATGACAAATCTTTTCAAGTAAAATTTAGATGTAAAGTTTATAAAATATAAAATGACTAAGCCCACATATATTTTATATCCAAGTTATAGATTACTAAAAAAGTCATGAAAAGCAATATTTTTATTGACATGATTATATTTATAAAACCTTAATTGGAGCTTCTCAAAGTTTATCTTTCAATTCAAATGTTTTCAATAGTTTTAAAATGCTCATATAACCAAGTATTGATTTCATATGTCTCTGCCAAATATACCAACCTCGCTGGCAAGTGCACCTATATGGCAGTATAGCAGCAAGCATTTTCCAAGCCCTCCTGCCAAAAGGAACATTAAGTGGTTTCAACAGTGAATTTCAGCCACTCACATTGAATACAATGTTGCAATCCTTTGCCTTCTAGAAATAGGATCTTTAACACATTCTGCCTGCTGTGGTTCTGTGACTCAGTTATCATACAGATATGAACAAACCATACTCAATAATGGAATGTATATTGCAATCCATTGTGCAAATAAAATGTCAAATTTTCCTTGATATTGAAGTTTTGTAGAGCAAGATATTACCAATCTCTATTTTCAGGGTTAAGGCTATCAAAAGTTGTTCATCTGTATACATATATGCTACTTTAAAAAACACACACACAAAAAGCAGAACACAAAACCCTCTTATGGTATTGAAATCTTGTCCACATGTACAGTGAATACTGCTTAATCAATAGATTGGAGAATGGAAAGTTCAAATCATTCTAATATTCTTAATAACCCACAGTTACTCTACATTAGTCTTCAAATATTAATGTTTTGCAAAAATAGGCACCAATAAAATTGCTTTTAATATAGTTCTTAATGAATTAGAAGACATTTTAAGATATTCTTAATGCAAAGAGATCCAACCAGTCCATCCTAAAGATCAGTCCTGGGTGTTCATTGGAAGGACTGATGCTAAAGCTGAAACTCCAATACTTTGGCCACCTCATGCAAAGAGTTGACTCATTGGAAAAGACTCTGATGCTGGGAGGGATTGGGGGCAGGAGGGGAAGGGGACGACAGAGGATGAGATGGCTGGATGGCATCACCAACTCGATGGACATGAGTTTGAGTGAACTCTGGGAGTTGGTGATGGACAGGGAGGCCTGGCGTGCTGCGATTCATGGTGTCGCAAAGAGTCGGACACGACTGTGAGACTGAACAGAAGTGAACTGAATGAAGAATAGCCATTATAGACCTTTCATTAACAATGATGGTAAATGGGAATTTCTGCCTGAAGGGAGAAAAATTGCCAGGTTTCAGGATGCACTGTTTAAATATAAATAAATAAATATATATATATATATATATATATATATATATATATATATAT
>NW_024070188.1:24944567-25017134 GCF_014754425.2 Oryx dammah
ATATATATATATATATATATATATATATATATATATATATATGCTATTTCAAAAGAGTCCTGTGGTTTAGAAGATTTTGATCAACTGTGGTAAGGAAAAGCAAAAATTACCCAACTGGGTCAAACTCATCCTTAGGCCATAGGGCTCCAGTATGTTCTGAGGAGTTTCCTTTCTAAAAAACTGAACTGAACTGAATATCTACCTTACTCCATAACTTTGTCCTAACCTGTCATCTCTAAAGTTATTACCTGAACATGGTTGAATTTCAGTCTGTATCAACCTCTTGACAGTGAGATGATCCATATAGTCTTTACCCTGTAAAATGCATTTTCATAATTTCTACTTATCTCTTAAGGTTTTATGGGTAGGCTTTGGGTTTTATGTTTTAGACTTAATGAAGGAACTGTCTGCTCTTTTTCAAACCCTTCATGCCCTTATAAGCAGCAATCAAATCCCATTTGGCACTTAAGTTAAAAACAGGCAATTTACTAAATTTGTGGCTTGGATATTGAAACTTATCACCATTTACAATTTAAATGCATAACTCTAAAAGCCCTTAGAAATGTGAACTTGCAGAGAGGTGGTTAAGAGGTCACAGTATAAGAAATGGAGTCAGCAATCCTGAGTCTACTGCATGATATTTAGAGTCACACAAACTCTATTCTCAGTTTTTTTTCATATATTGTGTGTGTGTGTGTGTGTGTGTGTGTGTTATTTGCTCAGTTATGTCTGACTCTTTGTGACTCTATGGACTGTAGCCTGCCAGGCTCCTTTGTCAGAGTTCTCCAGGCAAGAATATTGGAGTGGGTTGCCATTACTTTCTCCAGGGGATCTTCCCAACCCAGGGATTGAACCTGGGTCTCCTGCATTGCAGAAAGATTCTTTACCATCTGAGCCACCAGGGAACCCCTTTTTAATCTATTAAATGGGTATGATATAAGTTATGCTGCATAGTGCTGTTAATAGGATTAAATAAGATGGTGTGTCATCACTCAGTCGTGTCCGACCCCATGGACTGTAGCCTACCAGGCTCCTCTGTCCATGGGATTTTCCAGGCAAGAGTACTGGAGTGGGGTGCCATTTCCTTCTCCAGGGGATCTTCCTGACCCAGGGATCGAACCTGGGTGTCCTGCATTGCAAGCAGATGCTTTACCCTCTAAGCCACCAGGGAAGCCCCAAATGAGATGATACATATCTTTATAGTTAATGGCAGATAATAAGCACCAAAGTATTTTCAGCTATTGCTAGAACTCAATCATTTATAACCAAACCTAGAAGTTTTGCCTGGGAAAAATGCCAAACCAGACAGTATATGGGACTGAACATAGAATCATCTCCGGAAAATCAGGATGTATAGTTCAGCTCAGTTCAGTAGCTCAGTCATGTCTGAGTCTTTGTGACCCCATGGACTGCAGCACTCCAGGCTTCTCTGTCCATCACCAACTTCTGAATCTTGCTCAAGCTCATGTCCATCGACTCAGTGATGCCATCCAACCATCTCATCCTCTGTCTTCCCCTTCTCCTGCCTTCAATCTTTCCCAGCATTAGGGTCTTTTCCAGTGAGTCATCTCTGCTCATCAAGTGGCCAAAGTATTGGAGCTTCAGCTTCAGCATCAGTCCTTCCAGTGAATATTCAGTGTTGATTTCCTTTAGGAGGGACTGGTTTGATCTCCTTGCAGTCCAAGGGACTCTCAAGAGTCTTCTTCAACACCACAGTTCAGAAGCATGAATTCTTCAGCACTCAGCTTTCTTTATGGTCCAACTCTCACATCCATACATGACAACTGGAAAAACCATAACTTTGACTAGATGGACTTTTCTTGACAAAGTGATGTCTCTGCTTTTTAATACGCTATCTAAGCTTGTCATAGCTTTCCTTCCAAGGAGCAAGCATCTTTTAATTTCATGGCTGCATTCACCATCTGCAGGATTTTGGAGCCCAAGAAAATAAAGTCTGTCATTGTTTCCATTGTTTCCCCATCTATTTTTCATGAAGTGATGGGACCAGATGCCATGATCTTAGTTTATTGAATGTTGAGTTTTAAGTCAGAATTTTCACTCTCCTTTTTCACTTTAATCAAGAGGCTCTTTAGTTTGGTTATAAATGATTGAGTTCTAGCAATAGCAGAAAATACTTTGGTGCTTATTATCTGCCATATGCGTGGTATCATCTGCACAACCCTAGTTATTATTATGTGGTTTTTAAATTAGTTTTATTTATGGCAATGGCAATTAACCTTTCTACCCACCCATTCTTAAATCTTTTTGTGTATCTCACTCTATCCAAAATGGCAGATATGTAAATTATATGATGACATTAGCAAATGGTATGCTGCTGCTAAGTCGCCTCAGTCATGTCCGACTCTGTGTGACCCAATAGACGGCAGCCTACCAGGCTCTGCTGTCCTTGGGATTCTCCAGGCAAGAACACTGGAGTGGGTTGCCATTTCCTTCTCCAATGCATGAAAGTGAAAAGTGAAAGTGAAGTCGCTCAGTCGTGTCCGACTCTTAGCGACCCCATGGACTGCAGCCCACCAGGCTCCTCCATCCATGGGATTTTCCAGGCAAGAGTACTGGAGTGGGGTGCCATTGCCTTCTCCGAGCAAGTGGTATACCACATCCAAAATCTCTGGCCATTCAATTGATTGCTGGAGTGGATCAGCCCCAAATATTGTTGGTAGATGTGATAATGACAGTAACTCAATTCATCATGGCCAGCACAAAGGTGGAGAACCCAGTTTCTAGATTTGAGTCCTGTATAGCAACCTTCCTAACTTCTTCAAAGCCTTCATTGCTATTACTTTTTACTAGTGTAATTTGACTAGCTATAAATTTAGGGCCATGAAAGTTCAGTTATGATTCATATTATTATGTCAACTCCAATTGATAGTTATGTGCTTTTCAGCTAAACTCAATGGTTCTTGTGTAAGTAATTCTTGAGAGTTAAATAATCCTTACCCATGAACCTCATTTTACTCTTCAGATAAAACATTTTCTTATTTTTATACCTACAAATGCTAGAAACATGATAGTATTTTTCTACCTAGAGCTAGAAAGATGTAATAAGAAACCAAGCACATTTATGCAACCATGGTGCTAGCAGCTGGATAGTGTCAAAATTCCTTCATTTATTACTTTAGATTTACCAACAATTATGGCATATTTTAAAGTGACTTTCAGAGTTTGAACATACTTTACTTCTATAATCAAAGTATACTCCAAACAGATGGATGAAGGAAATGTGATCTGTGAACTGACAGTTGGGGGCAATTGGGGGAGAATATGCAAAGTATGAGGGTTGCTGGAAATTTCCTCTTTATATACCAAGTTTAGGAATTGAAGAAGCACAGTGCTTTTCTGACTAGTGGTGGCAAGCATATTCATTAGTTGCAGGCTTAGTGCCAGACTAGGATAAAGGAAACCTGAGTGTCAGCTACTATTTTCACTTAACCTATGGAGATCAATGTTTTCTTCTTAATATAAGAGAATTGATGTAGATAATCTTTAAGATGTGTGCTCTATCTGTAATTCAGTACTTCTAGGCCTTTCTTGACAATTTAGGAGAAACTAATCCTACTTCAGATGGTGACTGTAGCCATGAAATTAAAAAATGCTTACTCCTTGGAAGGAAAGTTATGACCAACCTAGATAGCATATTGAAAAGCAGAGACATTACTTTGCCAACAAAGTCTTTCTAGTCAAGGCTATGGTTTTTCCAGTGGTCATGTATGGATGTGAGAGTTGGACTATGAAGAAAGCTGAGTGCTGAAGAATTGATGCTTCTGAACTGTGGTGTTGGAGAAGACTCTTGAGAGTCCCTTGGGCTGCAAGGAGATCCAACCAATCCATTCTAAAGGAGATCAGTCCTGGGTGTTCTTTGGAAGGAGTGATGCTGACCCTGAAACTCCCATACTTTGGCCACCTCATGCGAAGAGTTGACTCATTTGAGAAGACCCTGATGCTGGGAGGGATCAGGGGCAGGAGGAGAAGGGGACGACAGAGGATGAGATGGCTGGATGGCATCACTGACTTGATGGACATGAGTTTGGGTGAACTCCGGGAGTTAGTGATGGACAGGAAGGCCTGGCGTGCTGCGATTTATGGGATCGCAAAGAGTTGGACACAACTGAGCAACTGAACTGAACTGAATCCTACTGCTGGGATAATAAATCTTATAATTGCATGATGCAAGAGAGAAAATTGAAGGAAGAGAGATAAACTCTCTAACAAGAGTCAGAACCAGGCCCCTTAATGTTGTCCCCATGTTTAGAAATGTTTGCAGTAGGGACTGTAGGCATTTTTGCCTAAGATCAAGGTCAACAGTTGCCACAGTTGTCCTGAGTTACTCTTAGTACTAAGCAGTCAGCTACGTAAGTTCATGTGTGCCTAAAAATCCTTCACATCTCAGCATCTTGGCATTCTTTGGAGCCACTTGATACTTCTGCCTCAGTTTCTCAAGATCAGTCATGACACAGTAAGTCATACAGGAAGGTGTACTTGGCATATAGTAAGTTCATTATTCACTGCAGGATGACCAGTTTAGCTTTAGTGGAAGAATTGATGAAGTTGAATTCCACCAAAATGGAATAAAGTTGGACTATCTGGATGTTACATGAGAAAGAGAAGTTCTTTTTCTATGGGGGAAAGAGAATTAAAGGAGATTTTAATGTACCCTTTCCTTCAAACCTCTGATTACAGAGACTAAGCCTTCATTTTATTGTTGTATACCGTCTTCCTTTCTTTTGCTTTCTCATGTAAATGTCATCTCTCTGACCTTTCAGAATCACTAATTGCATGGCACTTATCCTGAATATATTTTTGAGTTGTATTTAAATGATATGATAATAGAATTTCTTATTACTCTGTCTCTAAGCTTTGGCCAAATGTCCTCAGATTGCTGATAACCACAATCAGAGATCTATTCTTCAGAAATTTGGCCTCACGTATGTGAATCACAAGAGAAGAAAGTAGTCATGACCTCATCCCCAGACACCTATAAAAGGTGAAGAGAAACAGAACCAAGTCATGCTGACATCCACGCTGAAGACATTGCAGAGGAGGTTACTCAGCGTCTGCCAAGACCATAGACACGCTTCATCATATATCCCAATAGGAACACTGAAAGTCCAAACTGAAGGAAATTTTAATATGATTGTAGCTACAGAACAAATATTTTATATCTCCAAGAATAATATGCTTTTTTGATGAGTTGACATTTCCTGGCCTGCTTTCCTGCACGAAGAAGCTCAAGTTTCAGTACATTAAATTTATGATGCCACTTGGGCCTGCCAAGGGGACTTAAACAGATACTTGATGTCCTAAACTTAAATCGTAGTTTTAAAACCAACTCTATTTTGCATAAAACTGAGCTATATACTTAAAAAAAAGCAGTAACTACTCTGCATTTACCCCTTTTCCAGATCAGGATGCTGGAGTCTTTTTATAACTGGTTGAGAAAATGTAATTTTAGCCACTGAAAGTTGGACTTCAAATTTTATACCCAATTAGAGGTTTCATTAAGCTTCATGTCATGTGAATTGGATTCCATGTCTATTTCTTTAATTCTTGCCAACTACAGCAGCCTTGAAATACTTGCCTACTATAAAATTGTGCTCTGCATAGTAATTCCCAAAAGAAATCAAATTTAAACTTTGTCAGTTGGGGTTTTTTGGTTTTGTTTTGTCTTTTAATCTCTCTTTTTATTAAGACTATTCTCACCTTGGTAAAAATAATCAATTTCATATGGGTCTTGGTGCCAATGTGCAGCTCCCAGACTGGGAAACTTTTCTTGGTGGATCTGAAACAAATACTGCCAGACTTCCTAGGATCCCTAGTCATTGTGGAATGCTTTTGTTTCTCATTGTGCAATCTCAGGAGCCTTGGGGGAATATAATTTTTATGTACTGGAAAGTCTTAAGAGCTACAAAGTATTGCCTTAGCGCAAGTCACTAGGCCTGGAGGAAAGAATGGTGACTTGGGAAAAGCTCTAAGTAAAACATCGTTGTTTTTTTTTTTTTTCCTAAATATTCAGAGGGATTATGTTAGAAATACCAACCCAGCAGGAAAAGATTTATGCATAAAGGTACAACACATCAGATTAAAGAGAACTGAGTTATTTGAGTTCTCAGGTATTTTCTCATGGGTCTGAATGACTTGGAGCTCTCTTCTGTGGGGGCAAGGGTGGGAAACACCTTACTCTTGCAACAAGTAAGCTTTTTTACTGCTAAATGAGGGCCTAGCACAGTTTCTGATTCAATAGTAAGTGCCCTTAAAAAGTGTTTGTTATATTTCCTTGATATATTGTGCCTTTAAACAGTAAAAAATATTCTTTTTGTCCATTATGATGTTTTTCACTTTAAATTCTATTTGGTCTTATGTTAAAAATGTTACTGGCATTTTTATGCTGTATTTTATATATATATGGTCATTCTTTGATTTTCACACTTTCCACATACACCCTTTTTAATTTTTCTTGTTAACATTATACCTTGGGATCTTTTTAAACAGATATGAAAACCTCTATCTTTTGACTGTTTTTATCCACTTATATTTGACTCTTACCCATTTATTAGCTCTAATTACTCTTGTATTTTATTGTACACATGGGTCTATGTATATATGTGTGTGAAAGACTTTTAGTGCCCCAAGTTCCATGGCTAGCTAGCTAATATCAGTTGAACTTCATTACTACGGTGGACAAGGTGACACCTTTCTCAGGCTACCCAATGGCAGCTTTCTGGCTTAATCCAACTTGGGGCAATGTGAGAAGAGAACACAACACAAGTAGAATGCTCTCCAAGTTAGTCTGCTTTAGTTGGCTATTTATTTCCTTCCTGTCAGGGCTCTTGTTCCCTTTCTGATCTTTCTTAAATAGTTTCGAGTTTTTCCCATGAATATCCTAGGACCAGTGCTTCTCTACCCTCACAGCACATTATTACCATCTCGATGGTATAGTGTCACCTTAAGGAATTCCAGTTTAATTGGTGTAGATTGAGATCTGAAAACTGGTATTTTGTTTTTGTTTTTAGTGTATAGTTGATTTATAGTGTTGTGTTAGTTTCAGGTTTAGAGCAAAATGAATCAGTTATACACACACACACACACACACTATTTTAAGATTCTTTTCCCATAGCATATTGAAAAGCAGAGACACTACTTTGCCAACAAAGGTCTGTCTAGTCAAGGCTATGGTTTTTCCAGTGGTCATGTATGGATGTGAGAGTTGGACTGTGAAGAAAGCTGAGTGCCAAAGAATTGATGCTTTTGAACTGTGGTGTTGGGGAAGACTCTTGAGAGTCCCTTGGACTGCAAGGAGATCCAACCAGTCCATTCTAAAGATCAGCCCTGGGTGTTCTTTGGAAGGAATGATGCTAAAGCTGAAACTCCAGTACTCTGGCCACCTCATGCAAAGAGTTGACTCATTGGAAAAGACCCTGATGCTGGGAGGAATTGGGGGCAGGAGGAGAAGGGGACGACAGAGGATGAGATGGTTGGATGGCATCACCGACTTGATGGACATGAGTCTGAGTGAACTCCAGGAGTTGGTGATGGAAAGGGAGGCCTGGTGTGCTGCGATTCATGGGGTTGCAGAGTTGGACACAACTGAGCGACTGAACTGAAATGAACTGAACTGAACTGAAGTAGAGTTCCATGTGCTAAACAGTACGTCCTTATTAGTTATCTATTTTGTATAGTGTGTATATGTCAATCACAATCTCCCAATTTATCCTCCCCCCCAACTCTTATCCCTAGTAATATAAATTCGTTTTCTGCCTCTGTAATTCTGTTTCTGTTTTTAGATAAGTTCATCTGTACTCTATTTTTAGATTCCATATGTTAGTGATACCATATGATATCTTTCTTTCTCTGTCTGATTTACTTAACTCAGTATGACAGTCTCTAGGTCCATCCCTGTTGCTGCAAAATGCATTGTTTCATTCTTTTTTATTAGTAACATTCCATTGAATGTGTGTACCGTGTCTTTATCCATTCTTCCATTGATGGACATTTAGGTTGCTTCCATGTTCTAGCTATTGTAGTGCTGCAGTGAACACTGGGGTACATATGCCTTTTTGAGTTATGGTTCTCTCTGGATATATGCCCAGGAGTAGGATTGCTGGATCATATGGTAGCTCTATTCTCAAGTTTTAAAGGAGTCCTAGTAGTTTTCCCTAATGGTGACATCAGTTTACATTCCCACCAATATTGTAGGAGGGTTCCCTTTTCTCCACACCCTCTCCAGAATTTATTGTTTGTAGGTTTTTTTGATGATGGCCATTCTAACTTCTTTGAGGTGATACCTCACTGTAGTTTTGATTTGCATTTCTCTAATAATTAGTAATGTGGAGCATTTTTTCGTGTACCTATTAGCCACCTTTATGTTTTCTTTGGAGAAATGACTTTAGATCTTCCACCCACTTTTTGATTGGGTAATTTGTAGTTATTTAAAAATTCTGCCACCCCTGGGGATTCTAATGTGCAGCCAGGATGGAGAACCCCACCACATTACAAATATTATCTTTCATGATTCATAATGTTTTCCTAGTACAAAGAACAAAAGCCTAGTACTGAGTGGCTGCTCTTCCTGGAGGCTTTTGGAAGCTTCATATTTGTGGGGAGGTGTTTGTAGGGCTGTGAATACCTTGAGTTCTAGATCTATCCAAGAAACCTTAACAACATGTGTGATGCCATAGAGAGAGTGCCACCCTGCTCAGACCATCTGCTAGGAGCTTCTAGGTTGTCCTCAGCTGGTACAATACAGAGGGAAAGGGTTCAAAACCAGGCCCAAGGAGAACTTTCTTCCTCCTTTTGTATCCCATATTCACTTTCCCTAGCCCTGTCCCACTCCAGGCTTCTGTTTTCTCCCAACCCAAGGACTTAACCTCCTTTTGCCAACAGTCTCTCATAGGATTTTTGATTAGATGACATGTGAGGCTTTAGGTTCTATCAGCCTCTTCTATGTTCTTTCTGGTATTGAATGCTTGGTCTGAAAACATTTTCCCTCAGTTCTGTTTTTCATCTCTCACTGACTTTGTTCATTAGCAATAATAGGTTTTTATGTATAAGTGCCTTCTAGACTGATGAGACTATAATCTTTTTGAGGGTCAGAGCCTTTGCCTCTAGTAGTCATTATTGTTTATTCTGTGCCAAGAGTGGTGTTTGATTTGGTGCATAAAATTATCTTTATTCCTGTTATCTTCAAACAGGTTGTCCATCCTAACAGCTTTGATTTGTTTCAATAAAAATATATCTTAATATTCAGATATAAAACATACATTAATTTAAACAATTTATAGAATTTATTTTACTCATTTCATAGGAGGTAAGCCTATAATTTCAATTTTGTTGTGGAGTCTAAGTAAAAATGAGCTTGTAAATCTCAAACTATTCTTAGTATGCGACAATGTTACTGTTGATACAAATCAATCTGATGTGTTTATTCTGGGAAAAAGATCACATTTTATGAAAGACATAGTCCTCTAAGATATTTTAGTTTCCTGGCTTATTGCTGCATACTGCTTTTTATGATACCTAAAGTCCTGACAGCAAATAGAAACATATAGAGAAAGAAAAATAATTGAAGGTGTTTTATTACTCCTTGGGATAGAAGAAAGAGAAAAACAAGGCCAAGCTTTTGAGGGAATACCAAGTATAGAACATATTGGGAGCCTCGGGAAACAGAATCTGATGCCTTCAATTAGTCACGGAAGATGAAGAGGGAAGGCGTAGAGCACAGTGAACAAGCTATCTTGCAATATGCTTTAGAGCAAACCTAGAGTCAATTACTTGCCTGAAGATGTGGAGGTGGTCCTTATGAAAAAATTAACCTAAGAGTCTATCTCTGCCAGGAGAAAGGGGAAGAAGAAAGACCTAATATTGGGCTTATAAAAAATTTACTGAAGAAACAAACTATAGGGACTGAAGGAGGGATGGAGAGAGTGAGAGTTCACAGGGCAAGAGAGAATCAGAAGTACTTTCCATAACTAAGTGATCTGTTGAGAGAGTTTTATATTTTCCTTTTGAGAAAACATTCCAGTTTAAATGGAATATAATGTTTCTACCCTTCACTTTCTGCCAAAAGGGTGCTATCATCTGCATATGTGAGGTTATTGATATTTCTCCCGGCAATCTTGATTCCAGCTTGTGCTTCTTCCAGCCCAGCATTTCTCATGATGTACTCTGCATATAAGTTAAATAAGCACACTGACAATATACAGCCTTGACGTACTCCTTTTCCTATTTGGAACCAGTCTGTTGCTCCATGTCCATTTCTAAATTTTGCTTCCTGACCAGCATACAGGTTTCTCAAGAGGCAGATCAGGTGGTCTGGTATTCCCAACTCTTTCAGAATTTTCCACAGTTTATTGTGATCCACACAGTCAAAGGCTTTGGCATACTCAATAAAGCAGAAATAGGTGTTTTTCTGGGACTCTCTTGCTTTTTTGATGATCCAGCAGATGTTGACAATTTGATCTCTGATTCCTCTGCCTTTTCTGAAACAAGCTTGAATATTTGGAAATTCTTGGCTCACATATTGCTAAAGCATGGCTTGGAGAATTTTGAGCATTGGTTTACTAGTGTGTGAGAGGAATGCAATTGTGCAGTAGTTTAAGCATTATTTGGCATTGCCTTTCTTTGGGATTGGAATGAAAACTGACCTTTTCCAAGTCCTGTGGCCACTGCTGAGTTTTCCAAGTTTGCTGACATATTGAGTGTAGCACTTTTACAGGAGCTATCCCACGTCCATGGAACATTGGACTAGTTCAAATTTGGGAAAGGAGTACAACAAGGCTGTATATTGTTATTTTGCTTTTTTAACTCAGATGCAGAGTACATCATGCAAAATGCCAGCTGGATGATTCACAAGCTGGAATCATGATTTCCAGGAGAAATATCAACAACCTCAGATATGCAGATGATACCACTCTAATGGGAGAAAGCAAAGAGGAACTAAAGAGCCTCTTAATGAAGGTAAAAAGCAGAGTGGAAAAGCTAGCTTAAAACTCAACATCCAAAAATCGAAGATCATGGCATCTGCTCCCATCACTACAAATAGACAGAGGAAAAGTGGAAACAGTGACAGACTTTATTTTCTTTGGCTCCAAAATCACTGTGGACAGTGACTGAAGCCATGAAATTAAAAGACACTTACTTCTTGGAAGAAAAGCTTGGACAGACTAGACAGCATGTTAAAAAGCAGAGACATCACTTTGTGAACAAAGGTGCATATAATTAAAGCAATGATTTTTCTAGTAGTCATTTATGGATGGTGCTTTTGAATTGTGGTGCTGAAGAAGACTCTTGAGAGTCCATTGGGACTGCAAGGAGCTCAAACCAGTCAATTCTAAAGGAGATCAAAACAGTCAATCCTAAAGGAAATCAATCCTGAATATTCATTGGAAGTATTGATGCTGAAGCTGTAGCTCCAGTACTTAGGCCTCTGATGCAAAGAGCTGACTCACTGGAAAAGACCCTAATACTGGAAAATATTGAAGGCAGAAGGACAAGGGGACAAGGGGGCAACAGAGGATGAGATGGTTGGAATGGCATCACTGATTCAATGGACATGAGTTTGAACAAACTCTGGGAGATAGTGAAGGACAGGGAAGCCTAGCACACTACAGTCCATAGGATCACAAAGAGTTGGACTCGACTTAGTGACTGAACAATAATAACACTATGCTGCATTAATCTGAGGCATCAAATATGCTTTTAAATTCAAAGGAGACATGTTTGAAGTAAGAATTTTATGGGAATTTTTTAACTCATTAAGTCTCATTGCCATTTGGATTTAAAAATTTGTTCATTATTAAGCTTGAAATCATCATCTCTACATGTAATTTTTAAAAGATTCAAGACTAAAAACAACAATGTTATCTAACTGGTGAACTGAGCTAAAGGACTGAAAGATTTTACAAGTCAATTTCAAAAGGAATTCAGATATATCAATCACCATGGCCAATATCCTGCTTTCAATTAATGAATGAAAACCTCTGTAGAAAATCTACAGACTCCTATTACTAGAGAATGCCTGAAACAGCAATTGTTCTGTTTAACTTATTGTTAAACAATAAAACATTGTCTTTTCCTTCATATAAAATTTGAATATATTAGACAAAGCAGAATACCACCCATCACTTGAAGAGCTCTTGCAGCTGTTGCTCCCAGAATAAAAAGTCTATTGTTCTATAAACCAGATCTGTCTGGAGCTATCTACATTGCTAAAAAGAGCCAGACTGTCAGTGAATGGTTCATCTATAATCTCAGCAAGTTGGTTTATTGATGATTCAGTAATCCTTTGATTCCCTGAATTGAACAACTGGATTTTTTTTTCTCCTCAGTTGATATATGTGTCTGCCTTCAGACTAAAATTTTACCTAAAGCTCTTAAAAGATAAATGCACACTTTATCAGTTAAGGAAAGCATGTTTGAAGTCTCAGACCATTGATTCTCTGATGGTAGGAACCTCCTTAATTTCATTTTAGGTTAGTCTTCTGAAAAAGGATGAGATAGAGTTTATATAAATTATGCAATGTTTCTTATACCTCTAAAGTTCTATAGCATTACCAAAGGATCTCACCCCATAATAGTAGTCTTTGGAATTTTTCATGTTGATAAAAAATTGGCCAGAGATATATTGTTCTCAACTGGAGATGTCTCATGAATAGACACAGCCCTAAAAACGGGATGTGGGTATCATGTATATATTTGTCAATTTTCAGTCAAAAATGAGTAAAATCAAAAGTTGTCTGAAAAGATGCCAATTAGTTTTGCGTTTATATTGGCTTGTGGTTGCTATGCTTAGTTATTTAAACAACTACTTCTTAATTTATTACGCTTACTCAGTCGTGTCTGACTCTTTGCAACACAATGGACTGCAGCCCACTAGGCTCCTCTGTCCATGGGATTTCCCAGGCATGAAAACTGGAGTGGGTTGCCATTTCCTACTCAAGGGGAGCTTCCCAACCCAGAGGTTGATCCCATGTCTCCTGAGTCTCCTGCACTGGCAGGATGGTTCTTTATCACTGCACCACCTAATACTTTATCTTAAATCCACAACTTGATGCAACCACTGTTGTGTTTTATTGAAACTAAACTAAAATTATACATGAATTATTGACAAATACTCTCATGGATTTTAATCATTGATCAATTTCTCCATTTATTTGAATGACATTTCTCCAGGTGTTTTTTTGTACCCACAGCAGGAGTGACTCAGACTTGAAGGCTGTGAGCACAGGCATGATGTGTGCTCTATGAATCAGCTCTGCACAGTTGAGCCATACATAGTATGAGCTTACTACACTGATTTTCAGTGATTTAAGCACCTAAACTATAGTACAACCAAAACTTACATCTAGATTTGAACAAAAGTTAAGCTAACCTTCTGGTATAAAGATCTTAAAATGTATTCCTGGTCTGGTTTACCACATTTTCCACTTTTTCAATAAGATTAAACTGAAATAATCTGCACAAATAGCATGCTAACCCCAAAGAAAATAATTATCCAATTATCCATAAATCTCACAATAAGAATTTTACTGGTAATTTTGCAAATCTCTTTGATATATGAAGGCCTTGAGTTATGGATCTGAGTAGGGCTGGCATTCATCAATCACAGCAAAAAAATTAAGGGAAAATTATAACACTAGAAATGCTCACTGCAAAAATGGTAGAACCTATGAGGCATTATTAACCTTTAAAATATTCCTCTCTTTCTGGGAATATACTATGTAATCAATTTTTTAGTTAAACATTGCCTTTTCCATCATATCCACTCAAGCACCGTTCCATGCTTTTTTTAGAACATTATCTTTAGTGTGTGCTCTAGCCTTTATATACCTTCAAATGCTCTTTTGACATAAATTTTGTAGTACTCTTTGAGCAACATCTTAAACTTTTCTAGAGTGTTGTTGTGTAAGTTTTTTTGTGTTTGAGGTGAAGAATTTTTTGCATTGTTAAAGATCAATAATGAAGACAAACAATATCAAAAATACTATCAGACTTTTAAGATAGAGGATGGCATATTGATAAATACATTTTAAAAATAAACATTTATTTGTCATAAAAATTAAGTTTGGAGAAGTCTGAGAAAAACTACAAATATATGTCAACAAAAAAGAAGGTCATATTGTAGTTGATTACTGTGAACTAAATCTAAGTAGTTTATCCTATACTATTTATATCTATAATGTGTAACTATATATACTATACAGTATATGTTTATAACTATTTTATATCTAGTATTTTAAAATTTCATATTTTAATGAAGTAATCTTTCCATCTAATTACAAGCAATGATTTCCCTACCCCTTTGCTAGTTTAAATCTGTTCCTCAGAAGTGAGTGCTTTTCTCTCTTTAGCTTTTTTTCTGAAAAATAATATTCTTCCAGTGCTAATTCTCTATCCATCATTTTGGTCATTGATTATCTTTTGACAAGACAGGTGAAACATATCTCTTTTTTTGCAAGACTTCTAGCTCCCCTTCTTCCATATTGAGTATATATACTTTTTCCTTGGGATTTATTTCATTTTTAAAAATGTCCCATTGCATAGATGTACCACGTCTTCTTTATCTATTCCTTTGTTGATGGACATTTAGGTTGCTTCCATGTCTTGGCTATTGTAAGCAATGCTGTAATGAACATTAGGATGCTTGTATCCTTTCAGATCATGTTTTTCTCTGGGTCATGCCCAGGAATGGGATTGTAGGGTCATATGGTATTTCTGTTCACTGTATGAGACACTTTCCTATTTCCCTGGATTCTGTCATTTCCTTTCTTTTCCTTGGCTTTTCTTTTTCTTTTCTTTCTGAATGCTGTTTTGCTGCAATCATGCAGATTGTTTGGGTTTTGCCAGAGATTCTGCATTTCTGGATGATGCTAATGCTATCGGTCAAAAAAACACACTTTGAACAGCATTGTCTTAGATTAGTGCTGTCCAGTCAAAACATAATGCAAGCCAAATCTATACTTTTTAAATTTCTGATAGCCATATTAAAAAAGTAAAAGAAACAGGTGAGTTACATAATTTTAATATTTTTATTAATTCATATATTCAGACAGGTAGCACTCAACAGGCAATCAATATCTACTTATTCTAAAGATATTTTCAATATTTTTCATACTAAATATTTGAAATCTGGTACATGTATTACACTGTACAGCATGTCTCAGTTTGGAGTAGCCACATTTCAAAAGCTGAATAGCCACATGTAGCAAAACACGGCCCAAGGGGACCTCCTACCTATGTGCACTAGGACACACTGGGACACGTGTACAAAAATGTTCACAGTGATGATGCTCAACATAGCAGAACAGTGGAAAAATCTAAATGCTTCTTAATGAACAAATGACTACTATGCGGGATTCAAACATCAACTGCAAACAACAAAAATAGAGATGGATATTAGGAAGAAAATTTGAATTAAAAAAGTTAGCTGTGCAAAACTACACTTATAATACCATTTTATAAAGCTCAAAGAAGTACAAAAGCAATACAATATACTCTTTGGTAATATATAAATATTTGTAAACTTACAAAAAATAGTACACTAAGAGAGTGATGAAAACAAAAGCTTGTGCATATGATGTGGAAAGGGCATGAGGGTGGTGAGGGGCTGAGAAATGAGAAGAAGAGAAGCACAGAAGAACTTGGGTTATCGGAATACACTAGTCCTTGGACAGGTAGGATAGCCAAGGATGCTGTAGGTTATACAATGGTACTTCAGACCTTTTAACGTGTTCTCTTGGCTGAGGTTCCCCCAGGAAGATAGAGCTGGCATGCAGGTACTTCCCTATGAGAAGTGATTCGAGAGAACAGGCTAGGGTTTTGGAAAAGGGAAACAAGGGAGATAAGAAAGCTGATGGAGTTAAGGATAACTGGGGCTCAAATCTGCCAGGACCTTCTGTGGAATCCAAAGAAGCCACCTCAGAATCCCAGGGTGATGCATTTATCACTGACACCTGACTCTCTTGGTCAAAATTGCCCCACAGAACGTTAACTTCCCACTTCCAGGCCGGGCAGGAATGACTTCCAGGAGGGACCAAGTCAGTTGCCCTCAGCCTTCCCTGTGATGGTTTTCGGGAAGCCTCAGCCCCAGGTGAGAGATCAGCACTTAGCTAAAGGAAGATGGTTGTGACAGGAAAGGCTGGAGGAATAAAATGTCCTTGAGAATGTGAAGCGGGAGAACCAAACAACTTCCCTACACAATGCATATATTCTTATGCAGGCATCAAATACATCTTAAAAGATAGTAAGAAAGAAAATTATATGTACTTTTTTTTCTCTAGATGAAAATTATTTCATGGGTACTTCACACTTATCTGATACTACTATGTCCCAAATGACCTGGCGTTAGCTGCTTCTCTAACCTCATTTTCTAACACCCTCTCTTTTCTTTACAGCAATTCATAACCATTGCCTACAGATGTTCGGGGGCTCACCAACTCCTGGACTCACCCTGGGGTCTTCACTGTTCCCTCTGCCAGGATGCACTTTCCATGGCTCACCTTGCATTGCATGAAGGTAGGTTTCTGCTTGCCATTCACTTTCTCTTAGTAGTCTTTCTTTCTTGACCACCTTACCTTCACATGAGCATCCCCTACCTGGCCCACTAGGGTGTCACTCTCTGTCTTCCTGTGCTGCTTTCCTTTACATGGCATTTTTCACTCTTTGATATTACATTATAAAAGTACTTTTTCCATCTGTCTTTCACTCAGGTGAAATCTCTATGAATGCAGGGATACTCCCTGTTCAATTCCTACCCATAACCCAAGAGCCTAGGATAGTACCTGACACCTGATGAACATTTCTTGAATGCCCTCTCAAGTTTCACTTTTGAAAAATTTAAAAAATGAACCATAGCTAATTCTCTTTTTAAATTTCAGATTCATGTAGATTGAGGCTAATCACTCATGTAGCTTTATCAAATTTTCAATTTTCTATTTTTGAATTACATTTGATTCAATCTACTACAACCTCACCTACACTTTTTCTTCAAGAACTCAAATCTGAAAACATTGCTTGGGAAATGCGATCTCTTTGTAATTAGCACTGCCTTTTATAGAACCTAAACTGATGTATAAGTTTTAATGACACCTAAAACTGGACAAATACACATGGCTCCCAGTCTAGCTGAGTGCTTTGCATGGTATTATATAAAGTATTGCATAGAGTGGTCATTCGTTAGCTCTTCCAGACAAACACTTGGCTCCCATGAAAGCATATTTGAGGATACAGTTATAACCGAGTGGTTATGGGCTTCCTGAAGTGACATAGTCTGTGTGTTTGTGAATCAAAAGGGTTAGCAGAAATGCATTTCACAGTTTAAATAAATTTAGGATAATATTAATGTTTGTACACATGGATTTAGCCATAGGTTATTGTCATATATTTTAGCTTCCATTGAGCAATTTGGGTACTATTTGTAGTTAATTTTCCCTCTGATAAACTGTACATTTAAAACCAATTGTTAAAGCTCTCCACATGGGAAATGCTGTACACTAGCATATATTTTATATTAAGCCACATGGTCTTGCTCATAAGGCCAATGGCATCACAGAGCTGGTCAATGGGAAGTAGTGTAAACGCTTCTTCAGTAACTCAATTAACTTTCTTTTCTTCCCTGTTTCCCTTTTCCAAAACTCCTAACCTGTTCTCTGGAATCAAAACCAAGAAGTTGTAACTCTGAAAGTGGAAAAATAATGATACTTTAGTGTTGGCACTCAGGGCACCTACCTAGGAGGGGCTCAGATACTGTCTAGAGTCTCATCTTTGACTCAGCTACACACAATGGGTTTCTAAGAAGAAAGGACATTCACAGTCAGGGCTGGCAAAGCGCTACCTCAAAGGCAGCAATTTTGCTTCATTTGTGACTGGGGCCCAACAGACCTAATATGTCTGTTGATTGAGTTACTTAAATGCCAAATATCAATGATCAGTAGTCACTGAAATAAAAGCAAGAGGTAGATTTTGTTTTGGTAATTCAAAAAAAGTTAAAGAATATTTCTTTTTCTTTTAAAATAATCAAAAGTGCAGGAGTCTTTTACTTGTAGCCTTACACCCAAACCTTTACTACTTAGCTTCAAACTAAAGAATAAAAAAAAACATGAAACACCAAAATATTTTGTACTTGAAGTTTTTCCCTCCTTCATGGCACTACATATAACTATTTGTGTGTACATGCATTTGTGTGTATATAATACAAAACTTAGTAAATTTAGTAAAATGATGCCAAAATATAAAGAGCCCAAATACTGAAAAATAATTTGAAGTTAATAATATTCCTACCACTATAATAAAAATGGTGAACTTTTTTGTTTTTATGTTAGCTCTTTTTATATCAGGAGATTTAATGAACAGTTCTCAAAAAAGTGCCTGTTTAAAATGACACTTGTTTTCTCAAGGGAACTTGCCAATAATTGGAATGTCTATATCTACATAGGTAAGAGAGGAAAAAATACTGAAGTCTTTCTAAGATTTAATGCAACATTTCATCAAAGATTATAAGATAGAAACTGAGTACTAACAAAATTTAAAATTTTAAGAAATTTTAACTTGTGTTGCATTAGAGTGTTGTTTTCTGTGAATACACAATCCTCATTTTCTTTGCTATTTCATGCCAAGTATTTTGGTTGTGCATTGTCAAATATCAATTGGGAAAAACATGTCTGTCAGCAGCTCATTTTCTCATCAATTTAAGCTACTAAACTATAAATTTGTTACAAACTGCAGATGGCCTCAAAGGCTGTGTTGATTGTATAGAAAATACACTGGATACTTTCTAAATGTGTAGCAAAATAGAAAGCATTTTTCTAAGTCAAGACATTATATCCTTTTCTTGAAAACCAAAAACAGATTGTGTTACCATTTAAATACTCTCCATTAGTATTTTTAGGAAACAGTTCAATTTCCAATAAAAAATAAGTTCAAGAAAAGATCTCCAAGAATTAACAAATTATCGTTAGGGTACCCTCAACCTCTGCATTCAACCTTCCCACTAATTGACCCATGATAAAGCCAGCATACATAGACCATATAGTTTAGGAAATCATACTTTCACAGTGATAGAAATGATTTAAAAATTAATTTATTGGCTCATTTACCAAATGCATAAAAGAAATTTCAAAGTAATAAAAGGCAAATCCCTATCTGAATAGATACTTAAAAGATGCTGATGTTGTTATGTAGTAAGCCAAGGTAACAACCAGTGTAGTATTTATTAAAAACATTTTACCAGCTTCTAGAATATTTATTACTATGCTTCAAATGTCTTTGCAAAATTGAACTTTTAAAATTATATTTTATTGCTTTGAGAGGCCTGTTCTTTAGATGGGAGCTAATCTTCACTATTGTGTATGACAGTAAAAAATTTGAATATTAAATTTAAATATTTAAAGCTACCTTTCAATGAAATCCTTAAGAAGATTAATTTTGAAAATGTGTTAAAGGCAATTTTACAACAAGTTCTATGTATTCTGTGTAACTGATAAGATAAAAATTGGCCTTATGTACCTTAAAATACATTGAAAGTAACCAAAAATGAGCTCCAAAAGCCTCTTAATGGGATTTGTGATTTACAGAGACCTCAGGACAATAGGTTAGTAGAACCTAAACTTCAGATTCCTCACCCATGAATTGAAGGCTTTGGACAGAATTATGTCTAAAACTCTATTAATAAGAACATTCTACAATCCTACCTGGGAAAGAGACAGAACCTTACTTAGTTATTGCTGTTTCATTAAACTAAATTCTTGACCCCTAATTATATCTCAGATTCTTAAAATGATTTTTTACATACTGTCAGTTATTATATTCTTATTTTTAATGACTTTAGATAATTTTACATGTAAAATCTTAGGGAACATTAATTGTTTTTGTTTGAATTGTATGTGTACATTTCTGCTTACAATATAGTTTGAATAATTGTAATCAGTGTGTACTACCTGAATCTTAAGTTATGCTTTTTACATCACTTTTTTAAACCTCTTCACATGTATAAGGATGAAACTGGATTTCATACATAAAAAATAGTTTGAAAACTCTATATGTATATCAGAACTTAGGTATTTTTGTTCATTTGAACGTGAGTCTTTCAAATTCAGGGATTCTTTATTATTTATCTTATCCTCTCTCTCCACAATCTAGCAGGGAGTTGACACCCTGATTCTCAGTAAAAATAATAACTATCACTAACGTTTATTCAGCTCTTACATCAGATGTTGAACCAATTGCTTTGTACAGTCATTCATTTAGTAATCACAAATAACTTTTTATAAAAGTACTATTATCAGTTTTTAAATTTATATTTTGTGTTATTTTAAATTGAAATATAGTTGATATGCAATTTTATATAATTTACAAGTGGGCAATATAGTGAATCATAATTTTTAGAGTTTATTATACTCCATTTACAGTTATAAAATATTACTAATGTTTCCTGTGTTGTACAATTTATCCTTGCAGTTTATTTTGTACATAATAGTTTGCATCTTTAATCCCTCACTCTATTTTACCCCTCCCCACTTCTCTCTCTGGTAACTACTAGTATGTCTGTGAATCTGCCTCTTTTTTGTTATCTAATTTTTTTAAAGAGAAAAATGGACTCAAAGAACTTAATTAACTTTTCCAGTTTATAAGAGGAAACACTAATTTTATAATCCAAACAGGTAGCACTTAACAACCTCACTATAATTCATTTATTTCACATTTATTAAATGACATTATATCCTATTTATAGTCCATAATTTTTTAGCTACTTCCCTCATGAATGGGCAAGTAGGCTGTCTTTAGACTGTCAGTAATATACACAATGATGCTACTAAGCACTTGTAATATACTTCAGTATGTATGTGTAGATTATTCTCATACTCAAAGAACTCCAAGTGATAAACAAAATGTGATCTATACATTGATGCAATGTTATTCAGCCTATTTTAAGGAGAAAATTCTGACACTTGTTACAACATGGATAAGCCTTGAGGACAGTGAAGTAAGGCAGTCAGTAATCAAAGAACAAATACTGTGTGATTCCACTTAAATGAGGCATATGGGATAGTTAAATTCAAAGAGATAGAAAGAATGGTGGTTCCAGGGGCTGGAAGGAGAAAATGAGGAGCTGATGTTTAATGGGTATTGGGTTTCAATTCGGAAAGATGAAAAGTTCTGGAGATGACTGTGATGGTTGCACAGCAATGTGAATATAAGCAAAGCCACTGAACTGTACTCTTGAAAATTGTTTGAATGCTAAGTTTTGTTATACATATTTTACGACAAAAAGAACTCAAAATAAAGCTTTGTTAAGCACTATTTGCATCCCCCAAAGATATACTATTCCAAATTCTTATTTATTTTATGTAGATATAAGAGAAGACTTTGTATTTACACAAGTCAGAACTTCATTGGAGAAGTAGAACTTGGTGATACAGATTTGGGAGCATTAGCAAATAGAGTGCCGGGAGCCGCCATGGGAGATCCCACCCATGACAAGGTCATGTGGAAGAGAACAGTTAAGCAAGGCTTCAGGACTCAACGGGCTCCCTAGGCTTTCTCAAGCATCTACCCCAAAACCAGAATCTGTCTGTTTTACTATTTCATGACTTTCACCAGCTCCTCTGACATTAACAGGGGGCTAACCCTGACCACCTTTCTCTGGAGAAAATCAACTTAGGGCTATAGCTATAAGTCTCCTGGACATGAGGGGAATATTTCCAATCAAACCCCCTCTGTTAGCATTCTAGCTTGCTTGGCAGGTATATCCAGACTCTTGCAGCTACACATATGATTATTTACAGCCTCCCAACTGTGAGAGGCACAGAAAGCCTAAAACATAGAGCCTTTCAAAGAGTTAAAAGTTATTAGAGTAGTGCTGGTGTAGGATTTCATTATTGGGCCAATGCTTGTTGCTAAGTTCCCATATCTCTTATCCACTGTGCACCTGGAAGTGCATTAGTTAACATAGTTGGAAAATAAGAAAAACAAGTGTAGCCTTGAAATTAACAACATCAGACTTTTGAGCTAATTGGTTCTTTCTTATAACTCACTGCACCTTTGCTCCATGAGAAATGTAATTTGTTTAATACTTTCTAAGGCTGACATAGATTAGAAATATAAGAAAAAACATTTCAAGGGAAAATAAGTTTTCTGGTTGAACAGCCTTTATCAAAAGAGGGTCATAAAATGTTCACAGGCCTCCAAGGCCAGAAGATAATGTACACAATATTGTTTATGGGAAAAGTTTGCAGAAAAAATCCTGGTTTCAATAAAGACAAAACAGATGTAATGTTTGGGCTGACTCTGTATGACTTTGCATCTTTCATTTCCCTCTATGTATAAGAGAAGGTATAAAAGTACCTTTAAAAATAAAGCTATTGGGCCTTGCTCAAATAAGCTTGGTCACCCCTTGTTTTTCTTTTTTTCTCTCTTACTTTCTTTTTCAGGCTGATCCCTTGGAGTATAGAGGCTCCCTGCTTTCACTTATCTGCCCGGGTTTGTAAGACCTGAACGGAAAGATGTTCTGCGTCTTCACTCCCTCAGGAGACCGGGAAGGCACCTGAGGCCTCCGTGAACAGGGCAAACTTCTTGTCTCGAAGTTTTATTGGTTTTCTATGTAAACCAAGGGATATCAGCCTCTTTCTCTCCTCTATTTTCTTATCTACAATATTCTTTCCTTATCTCTTTTAAATCATCTGCCGACGCCGTTTTTCCTTCAGGTCCCCCTGGATCCTGCGGGGGCTGGACCCCGGCAATAGAGGATATTTACGTTCTTGGGACTGAATTAGGTCAGTTAAAGACTATGGTTTTTCCAAGGGTCATTTATGGATGTGAGATTTGGACTGTGAAGAAGGCTGAGTGCTGAAGAATTGATGCTTTTGAACTGTGGTGTTGGAGAAGACTCTTGAGAGTCCCTTGGACTGCAAGGAGATCCAACCAGTCCATCCTAAAGGAGATCACTCCTAGGTGTTCATTGGAAGGACTGATGCTAAACCTGAAACTCCAGCTTTGGCTACCTCATGGGAAGAGTTGACTCATTTGAAAAGACCCTGATGCTGGGAGGGATTGGGGGCAGGAGGAGAAGGGGACGACAGAGGATGAGATGGCTGGATGGCATCACTGACTCGATGGACATGAGTTTGGGTGAACTCTGGGAGTTGGTGATGGACAGGGAGGCCTGGTGTGCTGTGATTCATGGATTCATAAAAAGTCAGACACGACTGAGTGACTGAACTGAACTGAACTGAACTAAAGGACTATACATAGATAAGATGGGAGGCCCAAGACTTGGCCTGAGCCATTCTAAAAATTACTGGCCAGCCAAGGAAGGACAAGTCTGCAAAGAAGACTGAAGAATAGCTATAAAGGTTAAAACAAATAAATAAATCAAAACAAAAAAAAAAGAGAGAGAGAGAATGTGGTATCATGGAAGGAAAGAAAGAATTTCATAAAGAAAACTTGACCTTGAATCATTTGGGAATGTTTTACAGTGTTCTTTTGAAATTCCTTTCATCTTTAGTTTCCATGATTTTATTATCTTCTGACTTTCCTGTAGTCTCCTTGGTCATTCCTTCATCATCTCTTTTATTTAGTGTCTCTGCTGCTGCTGCTAAGTTGCTTCAGTCGTGTCCAACTCTGAGCAACCCCAGAGATGGCAGCCCACCAGGCTCCCCCGTCCCTGGGATTCTCCAGGCAAGAACAACTGGAGTGGGTTGCTATTTCCTTCTCCAATGCATGAAAAAGTGAAAGTGAAGTCGCTCAGTCGTATCTAACTACTAGCGACCCCATGGACTGCAGCCTACCAGGCTCGTCCGTCCCAGGGATTTTCCAGGCAAGAGTACTGCAGTGGGGTGCCATTGCCTTCTCCATTTAGTGTCTCTATTAAACCTTAATTTTATCTACACCAAGGTATACTTGCCCTAAAGAAGGGAATTACTACCCTCTGCAGTATTCTTGCCTGGAGAATTTCGTGCACAGAGAGCCCAGAGGGCTACAGTCCATGGCGTCACAAAGAATTGGACAGGACTTAGTGACTAACACTTTTACTTTCAAGGTATACTTGATGAGTTTAATTATACAAGAAGAACTGCTGATGAAACTCTACTAAGCTACTCTGTTCTTGAACAGGAACTATTGAGAGAAAAAATTTCACTGGAAATGAAAAAGACTGCTGATGATTGAAATGAAATTGTATCTCACAAAATTATTTTGCAATTAAAAAAGCTTCCCATCACCTAAAGAAAAAAGGACTATGATAGAGGACAAAATATATGTTTTGGATGAAGACAGAGACTTCTGTATAGAAAAAGAAAAATTGAGTAGGAAATTTTGTTTATAGTGATAAGGAATAAATTTTTCTAGTCAGGGAAGTTGTGTTTGTTTATTTTTACCAAAGTAAATTCTAATATGTTATCCCAGACAAGATTCTTCCTTTCAAAAATATGCAGTCTAAGTGATGGTGGTGGTGGTTTAGTCACTAAGTCGTGTCCAACTATTAGCAACCCCAGAGACAGCAGCCCACCAGGCTCCCCTGTCCCTGGGATTCTCCAGGCAAGAACACTGGAGTTGGCTGCCATTTCCTTCTCCAATAATTAGGCTAGCACTGATATAACTTGAAACATTGGTTTCAGGGAGTCTTATTTTTCACACTAGCTATAAGTTTTTGAGACACCTGAACCACACTTTTGATTTCTCTAAGACCCAGGCCTGAATCATGAAAGCAAGAGAATCATGATTCCATGCATAGCAGATAAAAGACACTTGTAAACCTTTTGCTACAATGTTCCCTAAGGGTTGATATAAATACATTAATCATTATGCCAGGAACTAAATTTATATTATAGCTTGCACAAGCGCATCATGACAAGCAAGGTATTGTATGTTTCAAGGTCTTTCCTTCTTTGGGAGAAGAATTTAAAACATTTAAAATAATGTTATCTGGCTTCCTAAAGTTTACTATAATTTGGATAAATTAAACAAAAAGTATTATAACTGTTTTGTAGATTCCTATTATTTTTTTATAATATAAACCAGAAAGATGAATTGAAATCACTTCCTCAATGAAAACCTTTAATAGATTCCAATAACTAATGCCTTTTATTACAACAAAGTTTAATAATAGAATGGTATTATTGTACTTTTGCAATATTATATTAAAATTTAAAGTTATTAATATAATTATATTCCTAATAATTACAAATTTATATATTTTATTATATATACACATATATATAATTATCAATTTCTCAGATACACAATTAACAAGTACAATGACATAACTTGAGAGAGTACTGTATAGTTTGTCCAGTGAAATAGTTGAAATATCTATGTAAGTTTCATTAAAAGTTTATGACATTCAAAATGTGCACAATCTTTATACATCTATTTATACACTGAATTATGTTTCAAAAGTGCCTTGTGGTTAATTCTACTTCTTATAGATACACTAAGAATAATTTTTAAAAGATTAATTAAATAAATGCTCAGAAGCAGATATAATGCATACACATAATTACTATCTCCCTGTCACATGTGTGACAGCATTTACAAATTAAGAGGCACAACCTGATCACATTTGTTCATTTATTCTCTAGGATCAAAGAACAATCACATATAAACCCTTCTGAGCTCCTCCTTAGGGAAATGCACACTGGTGTTTACTGGTGTTTACACATGTGAAGATGGACAGCTAGAGGGTGGGAGAGAGGTGGTCCATTGGACTGTGAGTGACAACTGCTTGGACCTCTCCTCTTGCAGTCAAGGCAAGGTGGGTCAGGGGAGGCAGAATATTACTGTACCTGGAGTTGTTATATCTGAAAAGGTGAGTCAGCCCAGGGATGGTGAATTTGATATGGCCCATGTGTCTATAGCAGGTCTACAGTATTCAGCATATTCAAAGTAGAGACAAGTCCAGTACCTGCTACTGGAGTCATTACTGAACCTGGGCCTTTAGTAGAGCATGAATGGCTAATGTATACAGGTCGCCAGTGAGTCCAGTAAAGTCAGCTTTCTCCAGCCAGTCAGGATATCAGTCAGACATCTGGATGGAGTGTGGTCTCCAGAAGATCTAGGTCTACCTTCTTCTAACCCGTTTGTGTTGCTCCCAAACCATAGCCTAGGTCTCCATTGATTCTGGTCCCAGCAAAAGTCTGTACCACTGCCTTGCCTACATACTTCCATCTTATTCCTCTCACACAGCTCTGCATGAAATTTTGCCCATAACCATGAGGACCATAACCGCTACAATTCTGGGTTTCATGTTCTTTCTAGAGACCAAAGAGAGGAGGTCTAGATGGCTGCCGGGGTCCAGCCCCAGTGGATCCAGGGTGATTCAAAGGTGGGGACGGAGTCGGCGTCCTTGGAAATAACTTATTTAATTACAGATAGAGAGGGATTAGAAAAGTAGCAGAGAAAAAGAGGCTGAATAACTTGGTTTGCATGAAATACCAATCACCACCTACGTAGGCTGCAGGCATCTTCCAGTTCTGAAGGAGAGGAGGCACTGAGGCACCAGATGGGAATTAGGCCAGAAAAATGGGGAGCAGGAAAGAAGCGACATGGGGGAATCAGTCTTTCTGGAAACGGATCCCGATTTCTTTAAGTTTGCTTATATACCTTTTGTTACACATAGGGATGAATACAGAGTCACGTGGGGGTCAGCAGTCCTGACCTTTATCAAAATCAGGTGCTTCACATAAATGTATTAAAAAAAAAAGGTCTTAGGGGTTTTACATCATTTTCTGGCCATGAGACCTGCTGACATATTACGAACCTTTCTTTCTGATAACCAAAAAACTTATTTTTTCCAAGGGTGTTTTTTCTTAAACCAGGCACCACCCTCCAAATAAAGTTGCATTCCTATAGGGTGAGGGTGTAGTGAGTTACAATCAAGAAAGGAATTTATTTAACCCAAGGTTAACATGATTAATCTTAAATGTTAACACTTATTTCTCCTATATGCTTAAAGGTTAATACTTATTTCTTCTATATGCTAGTTATATTCACTATAAGGGCAGGGAATATGGAGATTTAGCAGCAAACATCAGCCCAACAAATGAAAATCCTTTCACCAATGTTCCCCTTAAGATCTATTTAGTCTTAAGATAGTGATAAAGTTACATTTTTACATAGCAAGGACACAGTGATTTATAACAAAGTACAGTGATCTATAACAAAAGAGAAGATTCATTAACTCAAAAAGTCTAGTATTGCTAACATCAAAAACTACTATATTTCCTTTTCTATATTCCAAATACATTGATTAATATATTCCCAGGTGCCTAAGGATATGGAGGCCTGGCGGCAATCACTGAGTCAACAATGAGAAAAGCCCTATGCTAATACTCCAAACTGTCTGTGCTGTTTATGGTTGAGAGGTTGTCACACAAGTTAGTCTGTCAGCAGAGAGGTTTGACCTGAGACACCCTTGTCACACCCAGGGCAGGGAATTAGCAGCAATTAGTGGTACAACAAATGAAAAAATCCTTCACCAATATAATTCCTAACCAACCCACTATACTGACAATTTCCAACTTCGCAAAGGAATTTGCCTTTAGTAAGTCTAAAACATCTCATGCCTCTCAGGTTGGGAGGCTGTAAACAATCACATGTGGCCGGACAAACCTATAAAGGCAGGCTAGATAACCTTCAGAGGAGTCCGTAAGCTGAAACACTCTTGTCATGCCCAGGAATTTTTATTGACTTGGAGCTGCATGTTAACTCCTTCTCCGAGAGAAATGGTGATGGGGGAGAGTCCCCCGTAAAGTCAGAGGTGTAGGTGAGAGCATAAAACAGACTCTGGTTTTGGGGGTAGATGCTTGGGAACAGGAGGTTTCCTGAGGCTTGATCACGCCTTTGCGTATGCCAAGCCTCCTTCCTCATGACCTTTGCCATGGGCGGAGTTCCTCACACTGGCCCCCGGCAGATGGCTAACTACTTGTCTGTGTGGCTTTCTGGAGTTAAGTCCTAGGATGCTACTATTAGTTAGAGAATTTTGAAGTAAGTCACAGAAGATCTTTAAGGCTCAGTTAACTGATCTTTAAAATGAAGAAATTAGTAATATATATTGCATAGGTATTACATATGAGACCATAAACAATGCCTAGTTCCATGCCTGGTACTGAATTAGGCAATGAAGAACTGATAGTTGTCTTCTCTTTTATGTCTCAACATAAAACATTGTTTTCCCAATATTCATCTGAGTGTGGTTTTTACATAGTCACTAGATGAAAGATGGTGTTGTGAAAGTGCTGCACTCAATATGCCAGCAAATATGGAAAACTCAGCAGTGGCCACAGGATTGGAAAAGGTCAGTTTTCATTCCAATCCCAAAGAAAGGCAATGCCAAAGAATGCTCAAACTACCGCACAATTGCACTCATCTCACACGTTAGTAGGCTGTATATTGTCACCCTGCTTATTTAACTTATATGCAGATTACATCATGAGAAACCCTGGGCTGGAAGAAGCACAAGCTGGAATCAGGATTTCCAGGAGAATATCGATAACCTCAGATATGCAGATGACACCACCCTTATGGCAGAAAGTGAAGAAGAACTAAAAAGCTTCTTGATAAAGTGAAAGAGGAGAGTGAAAAAGTTGGCTTAAAGCTCAACATTCAGAAAACGAAGATCATGGCATCTGGTTCCATCACTTCATGGGAAATAGATGGGGAAACAGTGGAAACAGTGTCAGACTTTATTTTGGGGGGCTCCAAAATCACTGCAGATGGTGACTGCAGCCATGAAATTAAAAGACACTTACTCCTTGGAAGGAAAGTTATGACCAACCAAGATAGCGTATTAAAAAGCAGAGACATTACTTTGCCAACAAAGGTCCATCTAGTCAAGGCTGTGGTTTTTCCAGTGGTCACGTATGGATGTGAGAGTTGGACTGTGAAGAAAGCTGAGCACCGAAGAACTGATGCTTTTGAACTATGGTGTTGGAGAAGACTCTTGAGAGTTCCTTGGACTGCAAGGAAATCCAACCCGTCCATTCTAAAGGAGATCAGTCCTGGTTGTTCTTTGGAAGGAATGATGCTGACCCTGAAACTCCCATACTTTGGCCACCTCATGCGAAGAGTTGAGTCATTTGAAAAGACCCTGATACTGGGAGGGATCAGGGGCAGGAGGAGAAGGGGATAACAGAGGATGAGATGGCTGGATGGCATCACTGACTGGATGGCCATGAGTTTGAGTAAACTCTCGGAATTGGTAATGGACAGGGAGGCCTGGCGTGCTGCAATTCAAGGGGTCGCAAAGAGTCAGATACGACTGAGCGACTGAACTGAACTGAACTGAGGTTGTTGTCCACTCATCCATCAGCTGAGAGTATGAATCTGGGGAAACAATGAAAATCATTTCCTTGGAAACCTATCTTTCCACCCCTATCTCTCCCCAGTCTTCTATTACCACACTGCCCTCTACCCTCCTTCCACTTTCAACCTGTGACTTTCCTCCCAGGGCTCTTCCAATCACTCTTTTCTTGCTTTCACCTCTTCCTTACCTTGAAACTCCTCTTAGACTCAGCTGAAATATCTGCTCTGTAAAATAATCACTGACTCTTAGAAAGAATTGAAGTCTCTTATTTGTACTGTCAGAATTTGTGGTATTTTGTACACATCTCTAAGTATTATGCATATGAACATTGTTTAATTAACGTGTGAATCAAGGAGATGTCCCTCTAATGACTGCTTTTTATGTCTTAATTCTCAGGGCATCTTCCTTTGAAAATAAGGGTAAGTCAACATTTATATCATAGAGTCTTAAGTAACAAACTGTAAACATATACATTGAAGACTGAATATCTATATTGTCCTCTCACTTTGAATCAACAGGAAGTATTTTCTGGATCAATGCCATTTTCTTTATTGTAAGATAACTACTTTACATCTAGTCTTGCAAATTCTTTAGCTCAACTAGATTTTCCCTCTGTCTGAGTTGGGACAGTATGACCTTCAAGTCTTGGGACAATGATGACAGTGTTTATAATGACAATAAATAATAGTTAATGAAAATTTTTTTGCTATTTAATGGTACATTAGATTAATGAAAACATTCCTCAATTCCAGTTTGTTTTTTTTCAAAGCCTCCTAGTACCTAAATAGTTGCTTAAGCCCTTAAATATGACTTATAAATCCAATGAGCACCTGTATTAGGCTTGGCTAAAAGTTGAATATCTACAAGATAAACATTAGGCAATGTAGTAGACTCTTTTAGCATTGCTTAAGACCGATTGGAAAAGATCTCGATGCTGGGAAAGATTAAAGACAGAAGGAGAAGGGGACAACAGAGGGCGAGATGGTTGGATAGAATTACTGACTCAATGGACATGAGTCTGAGCAAATCTTTAGGAGATGATGAAGGACAGGGAAGGCTGGCATGTTGCCATTCATGGGGTCACAAAGAGTCAGATACAACTGAGCTACTGAACAGCAACAAGACCAATTGAACAAAATAATTACTCTTGAGGGTGATACTCCTATCTTTATAATTTTTTGTTATGGTTTCCCCATCAGTACTAATCTGAAAGTATTGTTAATGACTTGTCTTCATCAAATATCCCCAAAGCATTCAACGTGTCACACACACACAACCTCTTTCAAAGTTATATATCATAGGCTTTTGTAACAAATAATTATATGATTATAATAGCAAGGGAAACTGGGATGATCAGTTTGGGGAACAAATAAAACTGACTCTTGGAAATTACAATTTGTGGGAGAAAATAGGTGCAGGTAAATAAATGAAAGATGAACTTGCAGGTGGGATAGAAGCATTAATTATCCTGTGGGCATCACTCAGCTATGTTATGAAAAGGGAATAGAAAGTTTTATGTAAGATTGCTAATGTGTTAATTGGGTTTCGCTGGTAGTTCAGATAATAAAGAATCCACCTGCAATGTGGAAGACCTGGGTTGGATCCCTGGGTTGGGAAGATCCCCTGGAGGAGGGCATGGCAACCCACTCCAGTATTCTTGCCTGGAGAATCCCCACAGACAGAGGAGCCTGGCGGGCTACAATCCATGAGGTCACAAAGAGTTGGACACAACTGAGTAATTAAACACAGCACAACAGCATGCATCAATTAATTATACTTAAACTGGATGAAAACATCTGTGGTAAGGATGAAAAAATCTGGGGTAAACTTATTTGTATAATTTCTATAAAGAGACATGAATAATTTAGGAACATTGAATTTAGATGTGCCACAAGACTATTAATCCTGGTTGTTCTGTTAGATGAACAAGTTTATGTCAGAGTGGAGAATGGCAACTATCTCATGGGATCTGACTTAAGACAAGGAGAGATGGTGGAAAGGAGCAGACACTGGGGGAGGAGTCTGGGTTCCAGGCCCTATGTCATCAACACAGGCTATGTGATGAGCCTCTAGTTCCTACCAGCAAAATAGGGGTCCCATCTGCCTTCCTAACACATGATTAAATGCGATGATAAATGTGGAACCTTACAAAAGCTGAAAGCTACAATTAAAACATGATTATTATAATTTATGTGTTATATTTAATCAATAAGAGAACCAGCTTTTAAAACATAAAAGTACATTAAATGGTTTTCAAGTGTGTCCACTGAAAATTTTCTATGGGACCCCAATATCCATAGTGTATGGGTTAGTCAGGCAGTCATGTCTGACTCTTTGTGACCCTATGGGCTATAGGCCACCAGGCTCCTCTGTCCAGGGGATTCTCCATAGCTGTTTTTGTTCAGTTTTTCAGTTATGTCTGACTCTTTGGGACCCCATGGACTGCAGCAGGCCAGGCTTCCCTGTTCTTCACCATCTTCCAGAGCTTGCTCAAACTCATGTCCATTGAGTTGGTGAGGCTAACCAACCATCCCATCCTCTGTCATCCCCTTCTCCTCCTGCCTTCAATTTTTTCCAGCATCAGAGCCTTTTTCAAATAGTCTGCTGTTTGCATGAGGTGGCCAAAGTATTGGAGCTTCAGCTTCAACATCAGTCCTTCCAATGAATATTCAGGGTTGATTTCCTTTAGGATTGACAGGTTTGATCTCCTTGCAGTCCAAGGGACTCTCAGGAGTCTTCTCCAACACCAATACCACAGTTCAAAAGCATCAATTATTCAGCCCTCAGCTTTCTTTATGGTCCAACTCTCACATCCATACATGACAACTGGAAAAATCATAACTTTTACTAGATGAATATTTGTCAGCAAAGTGATGTCTTGCTTTTTAATATGATGTCTGGGTTTGTCATAGCTTTTCTTCCAAGGAGCAAGCCTCTGTTGATTTCATGGCTGCAGTCACAACCTGCAGTGATTTTTGGAGCCCAAGAAAATAAAGTCTGTCACTGCTTCTATTGTTTCCCCATCTATTTCCTATGAAGTGATGGGTCTGGATGCCATGATCTTAGTTTTTTGAATGGTGAGTTTTAAGCCAGCTTTTTCACTCTCCTCTTTCTCTTTCATCAAGAGGCTCTTTAGCTCCTCTTCTCTTTCAGCATTAGATTGGTGCCATCTGCATGTCTGAGGTTATTGATATTTCTCCTGGAAATCTTGATTGCAGTTTGTGCTTCATCTAGCCCGGCATTTCACACGATGTATTCTGCATATAAGTTCAATAAGCAGGGTGACGATATAAAGCCTTGATGTACTCCTCTCCCAGTTTGGAACCAGTCTATTGTTCCATGTCTGGTTCTAACCGTTGCTTCTTGACCTGCATACAGATGTCTCAGGAGGCAGGTAAGATGGCCTGGTATTCCTATCTCTAAGAATTTTCCAGTTTGTTGAGATCCACACAGTCAAAGGATTTAGTGTAGTCAATGAAGCAGAAGTAGGTATTTTCTGGAGTTCTTTTGATTTTTTCTATGATCCAACAGATGTTGGCAATTTGATTCTGGTTCCTCTGCCTTTTCTAAATCCAGCTGGAACATCTGGGACTTCTCGGTTCATGTACTATTGACGCCTAGCTTGGAGAATTTTGAGCATTACTTTGCTGGCATGTGAAACGAGTGAAACTGTAGATAATACCAAAAAGAGAACATCCAGCTGATCTATGGCAGGAAAGTCCAGAATCCTTTTTGTTGAACCTTTCTCTTATCCTGTCAGACAGCCCTTAAGGCATCTCAACTCTCTCCTAATAACCACAAAATTCTGATTAACACCAAAGATCCAGGTCAGCACTCACACTTTGCAGATAAGGAGTCTGAAGGCCAGAAAGGCCAGGCAACAAATCTATGGTGTCTTGGGAATATAGATAGGCTGTGGTTTCACTTTTAGCCATTTCTTTTCTTTCTTTCTTTCTTTCTTTTTTTTTTTTTTTTTTTTGACAATTTCCTCATGCAGTGCCTTCTAAGAAAGAGCTCTACTTAACACATTACTGTTTTCACGGGTTCACTGAAAGGTTACTGCCAGTGTAGGAACAGATCAGGAGAACAGCGTGTACAGCCAGAATACAGCACAAGCACCGTCAGCACTAAACCCAAGGTAGCTACCTGGGAGAGGTGATTCATTCATTACACAACACATTTGCCATGCGCCAATACTCAACATACTTAGCTCGATTTTTTTATAAACCAAATCTGTTTACATCAAATGTCAGGTAATGAAATTCCTTTCTTTATTGAAGTATAGGTGGTTTACAATGTTGTGTTAATTTCCACTACATAGCAAAATGACTCAGTTAAACATGTACTCTATATATTGTATCATATATTTTTTTATATTCTTTTCCATTATGGTCTATCCCAAAATATTGGAAATAGTTCCCTGTGCTATACAGTAGGACCCTGTTGTTCATCTATTCTGTATGTAATCGTTTGCACCCAGTAACCCTGAGATGGTGAAATTTCTAATAATTTGTTCTGGGAATTTTTTAGATAGTAGAGACAAAGCACATAATTTCTATTTTTACAGATAATGTTGTGTAACTCTAGATACTAAGACAGTCTTAATCATGCTCACTCCTACACACACACACACACACACACACACATACACACAGACATAAACACTTAAGGCAAAAAGAAGATAAACATATATGATTAAGGTAAACAGTTTTCTCAAAAATACTATATACTATACCCTAGTACATAAGTCCTAGACATTTAACAAGTAGAAAGGGTTATTACAAACTGTCCCAAACTAGAAAGAAAAAGTTACAACATACTCAACACAAGATACTCATGTGTTTTATTTTTCATAGATCTCCTTGTGAAAATTTGTGATTTCCTTGTGAAAAGTTTCACTTCTGTCCTAATACATTTAATAAAAAAAATAAATATTTAGAATAATAAGACCCAAATTAAGAATAAGTGTTTTAAAATTCTCTATTCAGTGGCTTAACTTTGCTAAAAAAAAAAAAAAATACAGTTCATTTTTTAATGTGGGAAAGGTTTTGAATAAAACAAGAGAAGCCCTCAGGGGATGAAACTTAAATATGCCTGGAAATAAAACTTTAGGAAAAAGGGGAACATTTTTGACCCAGCAGGAAAAGCTAGAATTAAATTTCTGTTGTAAAAATATAAACAAAGGATAGATCAAAATGTTATTAACTAGAATGTAACTGTACAAAAAGAAATTAGCAAAAGAACTTTAAAGAATAAACAGTATGGCAAAGGGAATACTCTTGATTACATATTATAAAAATAAGCAAATCTAAATAGAAAAGGATAGTTAAGAAACAAATGAGAATAGATAGTACGGAAGTCAGTTAAAATTTTGCCAATGACTTAAGATGAGTTTGATAATATGTGGGAGTCAGCAGTTATATCTTTGCCAAAGTTATATCTTTGGCAAACATTATTGAAGAGTTGTTTGTTCATTGTAATTGGAGTATTTTACACATGTAAATCTTTATTTTGAATATTTTCTTTTGTTGATAATTGAATTAATGATAACTCCCACCCCTACCCCCACCCCAATACTTGACTTAATTGAAGTTCTTGGGTTCAGAATCTGTTTCCAGCTTCTCAGGCAACCTCACCAAATAGATGGAATTAAGTAAAATATCTTTCACACTTTCAAGTAATTTTATTCTGAGATTTGTCAAGTCAGCTAAATCTCTCTTCTCTATTTCTCTTTGCTTTCTCCAGCATTACTTTATTCTCTTTATTCTCTACTCTCTGCTGGAATATTAGCCCCATCCTGTTTTTCTTTCTCTGTTTCTCTTAATCAAGAGAGAGAAGCAGGCCTACCTTGGTCACTTTATCATGTAACACATTTGAGTATAATTAAATGACTTGTTTTGTGCTGTTATAATGTCCCAGATGTCAGTTCTGATTTAGACATATTTAAGACTCATCTTGAGCTAATAATGAATTAATTTCTCATCCTAATGAACTGAATAATTATATACTAACTTGGGACCAGTTAGAATGTATTTTATCAAACTTTTCTTTGAAAAAAAAATTTTTTTTCCTAAAGACTGTTTTGTGAGTTTAGGTTAGATTAGGAGAAATTTCTTCATTAGTAAATATTATCACTCTCAATCAATATTTTTATTAAAACCCTACCTTTCAATTATAGCAACTGTACATGATAGACACAAAGAATCAGATACCTTATCAACAGAGACAATACATATTCTCACAAGTCTATGGCAAAATAAACAATGGTACATTTTATAAACTGGACCCAATAAAAAGGCTGTTAAAGTAACCTGGCTCCCTGTGTATGACTTTTTCTCACACTGTGTATCCTCATTTGGTGAAGACCTGCGTTTCCTATATTGTTGATTCTCTTCACAACGACAATTTGACTGGATTGGCAGTCTTCCAGCTTCTTTCTCCCAGGAGGTTTGGGTGGGGGAGACAGTGGGAGGGAGAATTAAAAATTTTACTCCACTTCATTTTTAACCAGTGACCTCTATTCTCTGGGAACAGGGAAATGCATAACCCAGAGCTGCTAATTGGCCTTATTCCTTTATGTTATTCATGGGAAGAAATGTTCTGCTTTTTCATAATAAAACAAAAACTCATACTTTAAATGCCTTCTAACCATCATAGTTCCAGTATGTGAAGGATACTATGATGAACTGAATATAAAGTAGATATGATTTGGAATTTCATTCATCACATCAAGTGACTTTTTGTTTTATTTTACAATTAGAACGCCACATGCTGCTGCTGCTGCTGCTAAGTCGCTTCAGTCGTGTCCGACTCTGTGCAACCCCGTCCCTGGGATTCTCCAGGCAAGAATACCACATAGAGCAAAGATTTTAGCAGTGTAAACACTCTGCCAAATTACCCTTTATAGCCAGAACTAGAATGCGATTGGGGAGGAATTTATCTTGGGGATACAATGTAGAGAGGTGCTGGAAAATTAAAGAATCAAGATAAGTATAGTGCAAGATGTATAAAAATAAAAACTAATGTAGAAAATGCATAATGAATAAAATATCACAATTAAAGACAGATTCGTGTTAATTACTTTTCCTTTTGCCTCAAACTATGGCTCAGCACAGTACAGGCATTGTCTCTGAAATTTCAGTGTCAATGGCCAATATTGAACTGGTTATTTAGTCAAGATTCATTTGTTCAGTTAAAGACATACCAAGTGACTAAACCTGCAATTTGTTTATTGAAAACATTTATCAGTTTGGTCCCAACTTGATTTTGCCTTAAACTGATACAATTAACAAATCATTTTAATGACATGTAGACTTTATCATAGGTACTCTTTTGTGTCTTTCTCAATTTTGCTGTTCCCTTTTTAACTTTCTCGCTCTTGTGGTTTTATTTCTTATGAAAATGATGTCTGACCTTTTGGGGGACTACTTTCATTATGTTGTTGTAACAGATTTTTGAGGGCTTCACTGGTAGAACTTTGCTGGACTTATTTCCTCTCCAGACCTTTTAAAATTCACTAATAAAGAGAAGGGAAGTGATAGATCAAAATTTAAAAGCCTTGATTATAAGCCTAAACTTGAATTTCTTCTAGAGAAGATTTATTATCATTTCTGAAACTTAGTGTTTTTATCACAACTGACAATGTGTAACTCTTTTTCCAAATAAATGATTCTAGTTTAGTAGTGAGACAGAAATACTCCCTGCAGAGTGTAATTGCTGGTGTAGCATTAATAATGTTAAACACCTCAGTTAAGTCCATTCCTCTTAAAATTCTGAAAAAGTGAAACTGTTAGCCACTCAGTTGTGTTCAGCTCTTTATGACACCATGGACTGTAGCCTGCCAGGTTCCCCTGTGCTTGAAATTCTCCAGACAAGAATATTGGAATGGGTAGCAATTTCCTTCTCCAAGAGATCTTCCTGACCCAGGGATCAAACCAGGGTCTCCTGCATTGCAGGCAGATTCTTTACCATCTGAGCAACGAGGGAAGCCTCTTTTAAAATCCTGAATGAACCCAAATCATCCAGCTCTTAGACTAACTTTAATATCATAGTACTTCAGATAGAAACTTCTAATGAGTATACTCTTCACTCCTCCTTCCCTTCTTTTGTAATATTGTTGCACAGTTTACTTTTACATTATACTATGAACTCAAAATAATTACTACTATTTTGCTTTAGATATACAATTTTAAAATAATAAAAATGTCTCATATACACCTGCATTTTAGCCACTCCCAGAGATCTTCATTTTTCATATATACTAAATATCTGTCTGGTGTCATATTCTTTCTACCTGTAGAATTTATTCTAAAATTTTTTGTAGAGTAGTTCTGCTGATAATAATTCTATGGTCTTGTTTGTCTGCAAAAGGCTTTAATTACCCTTTATTCTGACATTTTCTCTGGTTATAGAATTCTGGGTTCTTTCAGTACTTTAAAATTATCACTGTAGATTTCTGGTGTGTGTAGTTCCTAACAAGAGAACTGCTGTAAACTCCTATCTTTGTGCTTCTGTAAGCAGTGTAACACTGCAGATAGAGACCCACTTGTCTCCCAAGAAGACTCTTTTAGTATCATTAAGCTTGGCACTTAGCATGCTTGGATAGATTTGAATCCTTTCAAAGATACATAAAGAGAAAAATGATGCATTAAATGTGGGACTTGTGCAAATTTTTGTTGGAAAAAAAAAGCACATAATGCATGCAAAAGATAGATGAGGAGACAAGATATTTTGATTACATACCCAATAGAGAGAAAAAATTTGGATAAAAACTTCTTTGAACTTTGAAGGATATTAAAGAAAACTTAGACTGGGTGGGGGAAGGGAGGGAGGAACATGAAGACAACATTGCTCTTAAATGCTATAGGTGTTTTGAATCCTGGAAACGGAGTGTAAGTATAATAGCTCCAGTACCTCAAGTGGTTTCCAAATGCCAGTTGAAATTAAGAAATTTTGAAGGCATTTACCGATACTCCCTTCATATAATTTCTCTCAACATGCTGGGTCTCTCTTTTGAAGTAGAATTATATGATTATAAGTATAACCTATAAACTAGAAATTATATAATCTGTAAATTAGAAATATAATTACCATTCATATAAGTTTCACTATATCTGGCAGCAATTCCTTTATGTCTGTGTTTGGCACTATTGCCTAATTAGCCCACCACATTTTTCATTTCTCCTTCATCATTTCAGTCAGGGTCTGGAAGAAGAACGTGTAACCCCCCTTTGCTATCATCTTACCTAGAAATTTGTATAACTGGTTATAAACAAAACAGAAGATACCACCACCAGCAAATAGAAAGTTTATATCTTTTGTAAAGTTTAGAATCTGTGATCATTGAAGTAATCAACATTAGTTAATTTTCAAATTAAAGCCCAGACTACAGAACAGATGTTTGTGTATTAATTAAAAAATAATAAACATTAAAAATTTGAATAAATAAAAACATCTGTTTTATAGTTAGGACTTTAATTTTAAAATTTGAATATATATTAATATAGCATCTTAGTGATAAAAAGTAGAAATTATAGGTTAGTGAAAACAAAATATAGTCATGAACAGTCACCATTCAGGGTTAACAATTGATCTATTAGTCTGGTGCCTTTAAACTTTTGGAAAATCTGTTTGTCACCCTTGCTTCCCCAAATTAACAAAATATTGTGAATATTTTCCTAGATAAATTGTTTCCTAAGGACATCTCCACATTGTATCACATTCACTGCTGTTGTTGTTAGACATTTTCCAATTATTTGCTGTGCTGTGTTGTGCTGTGCTTAGTTACTATCCAACTCTTTGTGACCCCATGGACTGCAAAATGCCAGGCCTCTCTGTTCCTCACCATCTCCTGAAGTTTGCCTGAGTTCATGTCCATTGCATCAGTGATGCATCCAGCCATTCCATCCTCTCATGCCCTATTCTCCTGCTGTCAATCTTTCCCAGCATCAGGGACTTTTCCAGTGAGTCGGTTGTTTGCATCAGATGTCCAAAATACTGTAGCTTCAGCATCAGTCCTTCCAATGAGTATTCAGAATTGATTTACCTTAAGATTGACTGATTTGATCTTGCTGTCCAAGGGATTTTCAGGAGTCTTCTCCAGCACCACAGTTCAAAGGAATCAATTCGTTGGCACTCTGCCTTTTTCACAGTCCACCTCTCACAGCCATACATGACCCCTGGGATGACCATAGCCTTGATTATATAGACCTTTGTCAGCAGAGTAATGTCTCTGCTTTTCAACACAGTCTAGTTTTGTCATAGCTTTCCTGCCAAGAAGCAATCATCTTCTGATTTCACGGCTGCAGTCATCATCCACAGTGATTTTAAAGCCCAAGAAGAGCAAATCTATCACTACTTCCACCTTTCCCCCTTTTACTTGCCATGAAGTAATGGGGCCAGATGACATGATCTTAGTTTTTTTAATATTTAGTGTTAAGCCGGCTCTTTCATTCTCCTCCTTCACCCTCATGAAGGGGCTCTTTAGTTTCTCTTCACTTTCTGCCATTAGAGTGGTATCATGCTCCTATCTGAGGTTGTTGATATTTCTCCCACCTATCTTGATTCCAGCTTGTAACTCATCCAGCCTGGTATTTCTCATGATATTCTCAGTGTATATGTTAAACAAATAGTGTGACAACAGACAGCCCTGTCACTCCTTTCTCAGTCTTGGAACAATTCTAACAGTTGCTTCTTGATCTGCATGCAGGAGGTCAAGGAGACAGGTAACATGGTCTGGTATTCCCCTCTCTTTAAGAGCTTTCCACAGTTTGTTATGATCCACACAGTCAAAGGCTTAGCATAGTCAATGAAACAGAGGTAGATGTTTTTCTGGAATTCCCTTGTTTTCTCTATGATCCAGTGAATGTTGGTAATTTGATCTCTGGTTCCTTTTCCTTTTCTAAACCACCCTGGACATCTGAAAGTTCTTGCTTCATATAACGCTGAAGCCTAACATGCAAGATTTTAAACATGACCTTACTAGCATGGGAGACGAGTGCAATTGTTTGATGGTTAACACATTCTTTAGTACTATCCTTCTTGGCAATTGGGATGAGGAGTCCTGCGGCCAATGTTGAGTCTCCCAGATTTGCTGACATACTGAATACAGCACCATGATGGCATCATCCTTTAGGGTTTTGAATAAGTGAAAGTTGCTCAGTCATGTCTGACTCTTTGTGACCCCATGGACCATACAGTCCATGGAATTCTCCAGGCCAGAATACTGGAGTGGGGAGCCTTTCCCTTCTCCAGTGGATCTTCCCAACCCAGGGATCGAACCCAGGTCTCCCACATTGAAGGCGGATTCTTTACTATCTGAGCCACAAGGGAAGCCCTTAGGGTTTGAATAGCTCTACTGGAATTCCATCACATGCACTAGCATTATTAACGGCAGAGGTTCCTAAGGTCCATTGACTTCACATTCTAGAATGTCTGTCTCAGAGTGACTGATCACCCATCATAGTAATCCAGTTCATTAAGATCTTTTTGATATAGTTATTCCATGTGTCCTTTCCATCTCTTTTTGATCTCTTCAGCATCTACTAGGTCTATATCATTTCTGTCCTTTATTGGGCCTATCTTTGGCCAAAATGTTACACTGATATTTTCAATTTTCCTTAAGAGATCTCTAGTCTTTCCCCTTCTGTTGTTATAGTCTAGTTTTATACACTGTTCACCGAAGAAGGCCTTCTTGTCTCTCTATGCTATTCTTTGGAACTCTGCATTTAATTACCTGTACCTTTCCCTTTCTCCCTTGCTTTTCACTTCTCTTATTTCTTCAGCTACTTGCAAAGTCACCTCAGACAACCACTTCGCCTTCTTGCTTTTCTTTTTCTTTGGGATGGTTTTGTTCACTGCCTTCTGTATGATATTATACTGACCTCCATCCACAGTTCTTCAGGCACACTGTTTATTAGATCTAATCCCTTGAATCTATTTGTTGCCTTCACTGCATATTCATAGGGGATTTGATTCAAGTTGTACCTTGCTGCATGTAGTTATCCCCACTTCTTTCATTTAAGCCTGAATTTTGCCATGAGAAGCTAGCTAGTGATCTGAGCGAGTCAGCTCCAGGTCCTGTTTTTGCTGACTATATACAACTTTTCCATCTTCAGCTACAAACAACGTAATCAATTTTGTTTCTTACTGACTATTAGGTGACTTGCATGTGTAAAATAGTCTCTTGTGTTCTTGGAAAAGGGTATTTGCTATGACCAGGGCATTCTCTTAGCAGAAGAATTCAGTTAGCCTTTGCCCTGCTTCATTTTGTTCTCCAAGGCCAAACTTGCCTATTACTCCATGTCTCTCTTGACTTCCTACTTTTACATTCCAATCCCCAGTGATGAATAGAACATCAATTTTTGGTGTTAGTTCTAGGAGATCTTCCAGGTCTTCATAGAACTGATCAACTTCAGCTTCTTTAGCATCAGTGGTAGGAACATAGACTTGAATTACTGTAATGTTGAATGGCTTGCCTTGGAAACTAACAGAGATCATTCTGTCATTTTTGAGGTTGCACCCAAGTACTGCATTTTGGACTCTTTTGTTGATTATGAGGGCTACTCCATTTCTTCTATGGGATTATTGCCCACAGTAGTAGATATACTGGTCATCTGAATTGAATTTGCCCATTCCTGTCGATTTTAGTTCACTGATTCCTAAGAATGTTCATCATTATAATCAACTTAGTTGTTGAATAGTATTACATCTTCAGGAGGGCTTTCCTGGTGGCTCAGAGGTTAAAGCATCTGCCTCCAATGCGGGAGACCCGGGTTCGATCCCTGGGTCAGGAAGATCCCCTGGAGAAGGAAATGGCAACCCACTCCAGTATTCTTGCCTGGAGAATCCCATGGATGGAGAAGCCTAGTAGGTTACAGTCCACGGGGTCGCAAAGAATCGGACACAACTGAGCGACTTCACTTTACCTTACCTTCAGACCAATACATATACTCCTGTCTTAGGAGCCACATCTCCGGATGGCACTTTAAAAAATAATACTAATCAACACAGAGTAATATATGAAACCAGTTGACTTCTATAGTCTCATTAATACTAGAGATAATAAAATATTCTGTATCTATTATATGTGAATAAAAATGGGATCCCATTAATTATTTCAATTTGTATTCCTCCTCATCCATATTACAATGTTGTTATATAGGTTAAATTATTAAATTTAATATAAATTAAATATAAAATATTTTGTAGACAGCCTGATATAGACTTGGAGATCAGTAAATCTCTGTGTGTTTGTGTGTGTATTGGTATATTTGGTGTATATGTATATATAATATATATGTATTTGCAAAAGAATATATATAGTAGTAATGTGATAAGCTGTACTCTTGTTTTAGTTGAAGTCATGAAATGGATATAATATGTATATCCAAAAGATAAAATATATATATATATATATAAGTGTATTTGCTTTACAATGTTGTGTTAGTTTTAGCTATAGTGTACAGCACAGTGATATATAGAGAGATATGGATATGTAAATATATATATATTCTTTTTCAGATAATTTTTCCTTATAAAATATTATAAAATATTGAATATAGTTCTCTGTGCTATACAGTAAGTCCTTGTTAGTTATCTCTCTTATATAAAATAGTGTGTATATGTTAATCCCAACCTCCTAATTTATTCCTCACTCTCTTTCCCCTTTGGTAACCATATGTGTGCCTTCTATGTTGGTAAGTCTGTGTTTTGTAAATAAGTTTATTTGTATCTTTTTAAAGATTCAACATATAAGTGATATCATATAATATTTGTCTTTCTCTGTCTGACTTGTTTCACTTGGTATGATAATCTCTAGGTTTGTTCCTATTGCTACAAATGGCATTTTCTAGCTCTCTGGTGATGTTCTGGTGATGTTCCATGACTTGTATTCTTATAACTCCATGTACTCATGGTCTTTTAGATTTTTTAACTGGAGTACAGTGAAAACAGTGACTTAAAATTCAACATTCAAAAAACTAAGATCATGGCATCTGGCCCCATCACTTCATGGCAAATAGATGGGGAAACAGTGGAAATAAACAGACTTTATTTTCTTGGGCTCCAAAATCAGTGGATGGTGACTGCTGTCATGAAATTAAAACACACTTACTCTTTGGAAGAAAAGTAATGACAAATCTAGACAGTTTATTAAAAAGCAGAGATGTTATTTTGCCGACAAAGATCCATATAGTCAGTAGTTATGTATGGACAATAAAAAAGGCTGAGTGCCGAAAAATTGATGCCTTCGAACTGTGGTGCTGGATAAGACTCTTGAGAGTCCCTTGGACTGCAAGGAGATCAAACCAGTCAATCCTAAAGGAAATCAACTGAATATTCATTGGAAGGACTGATGCTGAAGCTTCAGCTTCAATACTTTGGCTACCTGATGCGAAGAGCCAACTCATTAGAAAAGACCCTGATGCTGGGAAAGATTGAAGGCAGGAGGAGACGAGGACAAGTTGGTTGGATGACATCACGGACTCAATGGACATGAGTTTGAGCAACTCCAGGAGACAGTGAAGGACAGGGAAGCCTGGTGTGTTGCAGTCCATAGGGTTGCAAAGAGTCAGACACGACTGAGCAACTGAACAACAGAGTTGATTTACACTGTTATGTCAGTTTCAGGTATACAGCAAAGTGATTCAGTTATACATATACATATATTCACTCTTTTAAAAGATTATTTCCCATATAGGACATTACAGATTATTGAGTAGAGTACCTGTACTATACTGCAGGTTCTTATTAGTTATCTATTTTATATACAGTGGTGGATATATGTCAATTCCAGTCTCCCAATCCCAGTATCCCTCCTCCCATCCCCTGGTAATTATGTTTGTTTACAACATCTGTGACTTTATTTTTGTTTTGTAAGTAAATTCATTGGTACCTTCTTTTTTGTTTTTTGAATTCCACATAAGTGCTATCATGTGATGTTTGTCTTTCTGTGTCTGACTTTACACAGTATGACAATCTCTGCTGCTGCTAAGTCACTTCAGTCGTGTTCGACTCTGTGCGACCCCATAGATGGCAGCCCACCAGTCTCCACCGTCCCTGGATTCTCCAGGCAAGAACACTGGAGTGGGTTGCCATTTCCTTCTCCAGTGCATGAAAGTGAAAGGTGAAAGTGAAGTCGCTCAGTCATGTCTGACTCTTAGCGACCCCTTGGACTGCAGCCTACCAGGCTCCTCCGTCCATAGAATTTTCCAGGCAAGAGTACTGGTGTGGGGTGCCATTGACAATCTCTAGGTCCATTCATATTGCTTCAAATGGCATTATTTTGTTCCTATGCTGAGTAATATTCTATTTTATATATGTTCCATATATTCTTTATCCATTCCTCTGCTGATGGACATTTAGGTTGTTTCCATGTCCTGGCTGATGTAAATAGTGCTGCAATGAACATTGGGCTACGTGTAGCTTTTCAGATTATGATTTTGTCTGGATATATACCCAGCAGTGGGATTGCTGGGTCATATTGCATGTATCTTTTCAAATTAGAATTTAAATATTTTCCAGATATATGCCCAATAGTGGAATTGATGGATCTTATCATAATTTTATTTTTTGTGTTTAAGGAACTTCAATACATTTTCCATTGTGGCTGCATTGACTTACATTCCCACCAACAGTGTAGGAAGATTTTCTTTTCTCCACACCCTCTTCAGCATTTGTTATTTGTAGACTTCTTGGTGATGACCATTCTGACCAGTGTGAAGTGATACTTCATTGTAGTTTTGATTTGCATTTCTGTAATAATTATTGATGTTGAACCCAAAAGATGAAACATATTAATGGTGATTTTTTGTCAGGGAGGTTTTAGTGTACACACAGGGTCACTATGAATTGCCATGGAGATTGTACATAATCCAGTTCCTGGAGCACCATTCACACAACTGTAATGAGGTGGTGACATTTGTATTTATGCCATGCACAATCAGCCGGGCCAAGACTAAGGTGATGTGAGTGATGTAATTAAATATTAACGATTACTTAATATTGAATAGATTAAAAAAATTTTTTCTGTGATAAAAGTCACCATATTTAATTATACAGTTCAGTGGTTCTTTGTACATTCACATTGTTGTGCAACTCTCAACACTATATATCTCGATTGTTACCTTTCTACACTGAAACTCGGTCTCCATGAAAGGCTAGTTATTATCTCAGTGTAATAGTTAAATGTCAGCTATGCACATCTTTTTCCTTCTGCCTCAGACTCTGCTACAGTGCATGACACTGTTTCTGGTCCTGTCTTTACTTATACTTTTTGTATTTTGCTCATGATTAATTTTTGATTCTTAAAAATATTTTTAAACTATTGCACTAAAATAGTATTTACCTTGACTACTAAGTTTTTTGAGTACCCCTTCAATTTTGCACCCAAGTCAAGTATCACACAATCCCCTCATCCTTGCCCCATACCTGACAACTAGTTGAACTTTACTCAGTGGTTCTATCCACACAACTCTCATCTGCCAAAAGTATCAACAATCCGAAACTTGCTCCTCCTCCAGTCGTTGCCATCTCAATAAACGGTGTGTGTGCTTAGTCGCTCAGTCATGCCCGACTCTTTGTGACCCTATGGACTGTAGCCTGACAGGCAACAATACTGGATTGGGTTGCCATACTCCTCCAGGGGATCTCCCCAGTCTAGGGACTGAAGCCTGGTCTCCTGCATTGCAGGCAGATTCTTTACCATCTGAGCCACCAGAGAAGCTCTCAATAAATGGCACCACTATATATCAACTGCTTCAGGCCAGAAACCTCACAAGTATCTTTAACTGATCTTTTTTCCTCTGCACTTTGCATGTATATAATCTATAGGTAATGTGGATATGTGTAATCCACATATAAACTAATACAGCTGGTTGTCTCCAAAATGTATTCTACATCCACTTTTTATTACTTTTACAAACCACTTTAATTCAAGCCTGAATTACCTGGTCTTATTTTCTCTCTTAACCCTCATCCTGTAAGTCAAGATGAACCAAAAGGATTTTTATAAAATATAACTCAGATCATGTCATTCTTATCATGATCCAGGGAGACATAATTTTTTACAAATTACCTCTTAGAATCTAGATTTTAAACAAACACAAAAGTAATATTCCAAGAATCAGAGCCTTCCACTGGCTTCCCATTCCAATAGAACACAATTTAAATTCCTTTCAAGTCCCTAGGTTGTCATAGAACTTGACTTTAACCCATATTTTCCCTGTCATTGCCAATCAGTGACAGCCAACCTCACTTCAGTATAGCCACATTGGCCTACTCTATTACACTCTTCTATATTATTCTCCTTCAGATCACTTTTTGGTATTTAATTATGTTATATCTTTATGTGTTCATTGAGTTCCACAATTGAAAAAAAAAATGTAAGACTGTCTTATTTAAACTATGTAAATGACAAGGATTACTAGAATGTAATCTTCATAAGATAGTAATTTGTCTTCAACCCTGAATATTCATTGCAAGGACTGATGCTGAAGCTGAAGCTCCAATACTTTGCCACCTGATGTGAAGAGCCTACTCGCTGGAAAAGACCCTGATGCTGGCAAAAATTGAGGGCAAGAGAAGGGGTGACAGAGGATGAGATGGTTGGATGACATCACTGACTCAATGGACATGAGTTTGAGCAAATTCAGGGAGATAATGAAGGACAGGGAAGCCTGGCGTGCTGTGCTCACTGACTCGGACACAACATAGTGACTGAACAACTACTGTGTTCCTGGTACCTAAAACCTTGCTCATTGCATAATAGGAGTTCAGTAAGTATTTGCTAAATATGTGAATAAATGTTAATGACAATGACAGCTAGCTCAATAGAAATTAAGCAGAAGACTGGAATTAGCCCACCATTTCCCCCAAGCTGATAGATAAGAGTAAAGCCTAAAACTCTAATACACGGGCAGCTAACATGAGTTGGAATAGGCTTTAACATTGTTTATTTTTTACCAGTTATATCTAATCATAATTTGGAGCTTCCAGTAAAGTGGATAAATGCTACAGCTCTTTTCTGCTGGCACATTATACAACAGGTTTTTCAATTCAATGAGCAATGGAGAAAAATGGATACTTCTAAATTTTCACTGCTATTAGCATTTCAATAAATTAATACTGTAAATAAATTAATACAATAATATGTTACTGCCTCAGAAAAGACAGTATTATAATGATTATAAATTGTCAAGAAAGTTTTATAAATTTTAGATGCAACTTTTTATGGTTAGCTTGCAAATTCATCTACTGTGTCTGTAAATCTTATTTTACAAATAAGAGTTAGAAATATGAAATACACATTCTAATATGTGTTCTTAGAGTAGTTCACTTATAGCTTATCAACTCAGAATGTGTGAATATAATAATGGGAAAAAATAAGGACTGCAGAAAAAATTCTTACAACTATACCATTATAACATTAAGATCAAGAAAGTGATGAGGTACTTGAAATTAAATCATTGAAAAAATTGGAATATAGCTTTATTTATGAAAAATATGAGGGGTGAAATATAAGCACTTAAAATAATTAGCACTGGATAAGTGTTATGATGTTTGTGTGTCTGAGAGAGAGAGTGAGAGAGTAAAATCCAGATCTAGATGCTAAGAGGCAATTTGTTAAAAATGAACCTTTGTATAGTATAGCATATTAACAGCAAACAGACATATTACAATGTTGAAAAACCATATACAGCTACTTGCTGTCAAATATTTCAATATTACATCACATACATTTACATTAAATTATAGCAGAAGCAGATCACCACATTTAATCCCATTTCATAGATATGGATATATAGTATGATTCTTAAAGTATTATTATAGACAGTGATTCTTAAAATTTTATTACACTACTGAAGAAGCTCTGAATCTAGAAACTAGTTCTATTAACTAATAAGGAAGTGCTCCATCTTCTGGACCATGTGCAAATACAAGAATTAATGCAATGTAATTGTAATTTTTATTAAATATGTAGTATCATCTCAATATGCAGTGGACATGAACTTGGGAAAACTGATGAGGGACAGGGAGGCCTGGCATGCTGCAGTCACAAACAGGCAGATGCAACTGGGCAACTGAACAACAACAACAATTAACTCAGGACATGTATATTGATAAGATAGAAGATGATGGAGCCAACTGTTTAGATTCTGTGCCTAGTTGTAGCCATTAGGCTTGAGATAAGAGATTGATTTAAAATGTAATTAAAGTTTTGATTAAATAGTTAATCTCTCATTCCCATATAGATTTTGTCCCTACATGATATATTGAGCTGAGATTCTTCCTGTCACATGAGTTAATTTCACCCCAACATCATCTTTGAGTTCTTCTCATTCCTCCACTGCTCACCAAGCCTTCTGGTAATATCTCTGAAATACCTCCCTAATCATTCCCACAGACACTGGTACTAATACAGTTGAGGACCTTCTTTTTACATGAGCTGACCCAGATACAATAATGACATTTTAAATGTATTTGATTGCTCTTATTCCTTGAAAATACACATTTACACAAAATATGATGCACACATTTAAAAAATTATCTCTTTTTCAAAAAACCAGCTTTTAGTTTTACTGATCTTTTCTTTTCTTTTTTTTTTTTTTTAGTCTCTTTCATTTATTTCTACTCTGATGTTTATGATTTATCTCCTTCTCCTAACTTTGGGTTTTGTTTGTTCTTTCTCTAGTTTCTTTACGTGTGAATATACGTTGTTTATTTGAGATTTTTTTTGGTTTCCTTAGACAAGGAAGCCTGTACTGCTATAAACATCCCTCTAAGAACTGCTTTTGCTGCATCTCATAGGTTCTGGATCATTGTGTTTTCATTTTCATTTGTCCCTGGGTAATTTTTGATTTCTTCTTTGATTTCTTCAATGACCCATTCATTGGTTGTTTCATGCCGTACTGTTTTGTTCTTTTATTCTGCTTTGGGTTTTTAAAAATAGGTATTTTCTTATGCTTTGTTTCAAAAATGCATCTGTTTTTTCTTAATCTTTCTTATGTTATATTAATGTATCTAATAAATCAAGGATCTGAAGTTTCTAAAGCTCAAATTAATTATCCTTGCAGTTGTCATAAAGTCATGGTACTTGCTTATTTGGCCTTTTATTTTTCATTGTGAGTTTATATTTGATTGAACTTAATCTATGGGTATCCTGAGAAACCAAATGGAGGATATTTTTTTTCCCAAAAGGAGATTATGTTTATGTTTGTTGGAAGCCAAGAATTATTACTTAACAAAGATCCCACTAATACACTCTGAGAGTCTTGACTTAACAATAAATCTTAGGTATACATTTCCTAATCTGAATTAGTGCCAAGGTTAGATGAGTCTCCTAGACATTAAAATAACAATAGTTTCGATTTAGGGAGTTAAATAGAACACATTTTAAAAATTAAGTTCACATGTTTATTTGTATTTTAATGTGGCTACTAGAAAAATTAAATTATGTTTGTGGCTCACAAAATATTTCTACTAGCAAGCATGCTAGCTCTAACTACAATTTTTAAACTCTCTATATATTGAGTCATGGTTTTAAAATTTGAGCCTTAAGTATAAACTGATCATGATTTCATAAACTTTAGAAGTATAACTTCCAAAGAACCTTAAATATTAGATGGGTAGACTTTACAATAATTGTTTTAGAATTTGCTTTGGATAAAAAATGATTTTACTTTTTTTTTTTTTTTTTACAAATATAGTACATACTCTTTGTTAAAATTTTAAACAATTAAGATTTGGCAGAAAACAAAATTCTTTAAAGCAATTATCCTTCAATTAAAAAATAAATTTTAAAAAGATATGCATAAATTAAAAAGGCAAAAGATAAACAGCTCAATTCTAACTGTTCAGAAATACTCCTTACCCATACTGCAGCATTAGATATTTTAGAACTTTTTCAATTATGTACATATGTTTGTGCATGATTTTTTAATTAAATTCTTATTCCAAAGATGAACAAAATAACTCATCACTGCACCAGCAGTAATATTTCTGAACCAAAGTGATAACTGTAGATAAAACAAAAAGTAACTGTGAAATCATTATGGAATTGATGCTAATTACATGTTAGGTGCTTAATATATATATCTCGAGAGGTTTCCTTAAATTTAATGAATTTTTTGTAATGGTATAGCTTGCTTTCTATATATTGTGAAATTTTTTTCAAAAAGAATTATAGTTACTAGGGAAAACCCTGGGTATTCTATTATATATTGAATCAAAATATCCATTCTGAAGAAAAGTTTAAATATAGAATTCAGTCCTTTCAAAGAAATCCTACTCTGTGAAGATGAAGCCAATTCCTTAAGAAATATATTATATCTATATATATATAGATATAATATATTTATTTATTTATTTATTTTTTGAGGAGGGAGTTATAAAATATACATCTTTGACAAGGAGTTGTAGCTTTGGCTACTAGTACTATTTATGAAGGCAGTGCTGATACTGAACAGCCAAAATACTCTTCCACACTCCATGAACTTTATATTCTTAGAAAGTTGTCCTAACTGATGTGACTGCAAAATCTAATGATAAACTTGGTTGTTAATCTATAGAGAAAATATTGCAATTCTCTCCTTTGTCCTCAGCATTTTTCCATAATAACATAAAATTATCCAACACTGTGCCATTTTTATAGGTTCACATCTACAGATAGTGTTTTGTTTTTTTTTTAATGGGTTTTGATACTTACAATTGCTATAAATTGGGGATAGCATTCAAGGTAAAATCTAGTCACATATTCAACTGACTTATAGTTGTTTGTTGTTGATTTATTTTACTTCTTTGAGAGTCATCAGCCTTTATTAGTTTCCTCATGATCTAGCCTAGATCAAATGTGATCATTGACTGAATTACCGTTTAGTGACTTGCTGCTGCTAAGTCGCTTGAGTCGTGTCCGACTCTGTGTGACCCCATAGACGGCAGCCCACCAGGCTCCCCCGTCCCTGGGATTCTCTAGGCAAGAACACTGGAGTGGGTTGCCATTTCCGTCTCCAATGCATGGAAGTGAAAAGTGAAAATGAAGTCGCTCAGTCGTGTCTGACTCTTCGTGACCCCATGGACTGCATGCAGCCAACCAGGCTCCTCCGGCCATTGCCTTCACCGTTTAGTGACTTAACCAAATATAATTCCTCTTTTTACTGTTCTGAGAAATTTGAAAGTTATAAAATTGTCTATTAGATTTAATTCAAGTTTTTATTATTACCCACTAACATTTACTTTTGTTTCACCAAATACTGTGTGTGTATATGTATATATATATATGTAATTTTATATATGTATAATTTATGCATATTATATATATGTATACACTTTTAACATTAAACACTGTCTATAGTGGCAGTGGCGCCTGGCGCCCTAAGTGCAGCCGAGAGCTAACCCACGTCCGAGGTCAGGGGCAGAGGCCTAGAGTGCCAGGCTGCGACGGTGCAGGAACAGACGAGAGGAGCTACCCCGTGTCTAAAGTCAGGGGCGATGGCCGAGAGGAGCCACCCTGCATCCGAGGCCAGGGGCAGCACCCGAGGCCAGGGCGGCGACCGGGAGGAGCAACCCCACGCCCAAGGAGTGGTGGCTGTGCGGGAGCAGGACTGCCTAGAGGAGCCATCCCATGTTGAAGGTCAGGAAGGACAGCGGGAGGAGATACCCCTCATCCAAGGTAAGGAGCAGCAGCTGTGCTTTGTTGGAGCAGCCGTGAAGAGATACCCCAGCCCAAGGTAAGAGAAACCAAAGTAAGATGGTAGGTGTTGTAAGAGAGCATCAGATGGCAGACACACTGAAACCGTACTCCCAGAAAACTAGTCAATCTAATCACACTAGGACCACAGCCTTGCCTAACTCAACGAAACTAAGCCATGCCCATGGGGCAACCCAAGACAGGTGGGTCATGGTGGAGAGGTCTGACAGAATATGGTCCACTGGAGAAGGAAATGGCAAACCACTTCAGTATTCTTGCCTTGAGAACCTCATGAACAGTATTGCTAAGTCGCTTCATTTGTGTCCGACTTTATGTGACCCCATAGATGGCAGGCAACCAGGCTCCTGGTCCCTGGGATCCCCCAGGCAAGAACAGTGGAGTGGGTTGCCATTTCCTTCTCCAATGCATGAAAGTGAAAAGTGAAAGTGAAGTCGCGCATAAATGTCCGACTTAGCAATCCCATGGACTGCAGCCTTCCAGGCTCCTCCATCCATGGAATTTTCCAGGCAAGAGTACTATGAAAAGGCAAGATGAGAGGATACTGAAAGAGGTACTCCCTAGGTGCCCAATATGCTACTGGAGGTCAGTGGAGAAATAACTCCAGAAAGAATGAAGGGATGGAGCCAAAGCAAAAACAATACCCAGCTGTGGATGTGACTGGTGATAGAAGCAAGGTCCGATGCTGTAAAGAGCAATATTGAATAGGAACATGGAATGTTAGGTCCATGAATCAAGGCAAATTGGAAGTGGTCAAACAGGAGATGGCAAGAGTGAACGTCAACATTCTAGGAATCAGCGAACTAAAATGGACTGGAATGGGTGAATTTAACTCAGATGACCATTATATCTACTACTGTGGGCAGGAATCCATCAGAAGAAATGGAGTAGCCATCATGGTCAACAAAAGAGTCCGAAATGCAGTACTTGGATATAATCTCAAAAAGAACAGAATGATCTCTGTTCGTCTCCAAGGCAAACCATTCAATATCACAGTTATCCAAGTCTATGCCCCAACCAGTAATGCTGAAGAAGCTGAAGTTGAACGGTTCTATGAAGACCTACAAGACTTTTTAGAACTAACACCCAAAAAAGATGTCCTTTTCATTATAGGGACTGGAATGAAAAAGTAGGAAGTCAAGAAACACCTGGAGTAACAGGCAAATTTGGCCTTGGAATGCAGAATGAAGCAGGGAAAAGACTAATAGAGTTTTGCCAAGAAAATGCACAGGTCATAGCAAACACCTTCTTCCAACAACACAAGAGAAGACTCTACACATGGACATCACCAGATGGTCAACACTGAAATCAGATTGATTATATTCTTTGCAGCCAAAGATGGAGAAGCTCTCTACAGTCAACAAAAACAAGACCAGAAGCTGACTGTGGCTCAGATCATGAACTCCTTATTACCAAATTCAGACTCAAATTGAAGAAAGCAGGGAAAACTGCTAGACCATTCAGGTATGACCTAAATGAAATCCGTTATGATTATATTGTGGAAGTGAGAAATAGATTTAAGGGCCTAGATCTGATAGAATGCCTGATGAACTATGGAATGAGGTTCATGACATTGTACAAGAGACAGGGATCAAGACCATCCCCATGGAAAAGAAATGCAAAAAAGGAAAATGGCTGTCTGGGGAAGCCTTACAAATAGCTGTGAAAAGAAGAGAGGTGAAACGCAAAGGAGAAAAGCAAAGATATAAGCATCTGAATGCAGAGTTCCAAAGAATAGCAAGAAGAGATAAGAAAGCCTTCTTCAGTGATCAATGCAAAGAAATAGAGGAAAAGAACAGAATGGAAAAGCCTAGAGATCTCTTCAAGAAAATTAGAGATACCAAGGGAACATTTCATGCAAAGATGGGCTTGATAAAGGACAGAAATGGTATGGACCTAACAGAAGCAGAAGATATTAAGAGATGGCAAGAATACATGGGAAAACTGTACAAAAAAGATCTTCATGATCTGGATAATCACGATGGTGTGATCACTCACCTAGAGCCAGACATCCTGGAATGTGAAGTCAAGTGGACCTTAGAAAGCATCACTACGAACAAAGCTAGTGGAGGTGATGGAATTCCAGTGGAGCTATTTCAAATCCTGAAAGATGATGCTATGAAAGTGCTGCACTCAATATGCCAGCAAATTTGGAAAACTCAGCAGTGGCCACAGGACTGGAAAAGGTGTTTTCATTCCAATTCCAAAGAAAGGCAATGCCAAAGAATGCGCAAACTACCGCACAATTGCACTCATCTCACATGCTAGCAAAGTAATGCTCAAAATTCTCCAAGCCAGGCTTCAGCAATACATGAACTGTGAATTCCTGATGTTCAAGCTGTTTTTAGAAAAGGCAGAGGAACCAGAGATCAAATTGCCAACATCTGCTGGATCATGGAAAAAGCAAGAGAGTTCCAGAAAAATATCTATTTCTGCTTTATTGACTATGCCAAAGCCTTTGATTGTGTGGATCACAATAAACTGTGGAAAATTCTGAAAGGGATGGGAATACCAGACCACCTGACCTGCCTCTTGAGAAATCTGTATGCAGGTCAGGAAGCAACAGTTAGAACTGGACATGGAACAACAGACTGGTTCCAAATAGGAAAAGGAGTACCTCAAGGCTGTATATCGTCTCCCTGCTTATTTAACTTCTGTGCAGAGTACATCATGAGAAATGCTGGACTGGAAGAAACACAAGCTGGAATCAAGATTGTTGGGAGAAATATCAATAACCTCAGATATGCAGATGACACCACCCTTATGGCAGAAAGCGAAGAGGAACTAAAAAGCCTCTTGATGAAAGTGAAAGAGGAGAGTGAAAAAGTTGGCTTAAAGCTCATCATTCAGAAAATGAAGATCATGGCATCTTGTCCCATCACTTCATGGGAAATAGATGGGAAAACAGTGGAAACAGTGTCAGACTTTATTTTTGTGGGGGGGCTCCAAAATCACTGCAGATGGTAATTGTAGCCATGAAATTAAAAGACGCTTACTCTTTGGAAGAAAAGTTATGACCAACCTACATAGCATATTCAAAAGCAGAGACATTACTTTGCCATCTAAGGGCCGTCTAGTCAAGGCTATGGTTTTTCCAATAGTCATGTGTGGATGTGAGAGTTGGATTGTGAAGAAGGCTGAGCGCTGAAGAACTGACGCTTTTGAACTGTGGTGTTGGAGAAGACTCTTGAGAGTCTCTTGGACAGCAAGGAGATCCAACCGGTCCATTCTGAAGGAGATCAGTCCTGGGATTTCTTTGGAAGGAATGATGCTAAAGCTGAAACTCCAACACTTTGGCCACCTCATGCGAAGAGTTGACTCACTGGAAAAGACTTTGCTGCTGGGAGGGATTGGGGGCAGGAGGAGAAGGGGACGACAGAGGATGAGATGGCTGAATGGCACCACTGACTCGATGGACGTGAGTCTGAGTGAACTCTGGGAGATGGTGATGGACAGGGAGGCCTGGCGTGCTGTGATTCATGGGGTCACAAAGAGTCGGACACGACTGAGCGACTGAACTGAATATTGAATATTGTGACTGGCTTACAAGTAAAATGTAATGTGCATTATCTTAAATTTCGAAAGAGCAGCTTTGATAGTAGAAATCTGTGATGACTTGAACTGTGAGGCTTGGTGGGAAAATTACAAATAGAAGTCTTCTTGACAGTGTGAAACTCTCAGGGAGCATTACAGGAAAAGAAAACGGAGAAAAAAAGAAGGGGGTTGGGAAAGAAGGAAACTGGGAAGCAGGCATTGAACACCACTACCTATCAGGAATAAAGGCCGTCCTGAGTCCTTTGCAGGAATGAAGGTTCATGCAGAAACTGCAGTCCTCATCAATTCACCAGCTTTCCATTCCCATTAAGAAGGTAATCTGTCCCGAAATACTTTGCCATCCTTGTAATAAAAAATTCTAGTTATAAATGTTGAAACTCAAGAATTATTTGAAAATGTACTTTTTTCCCCTTAGCTAAAACATTTGAAACTTAAAACTTCAACATCAAAATTCAAAATTTATATGATTTAAAATTCATGTTTGTTAAAAACTATAATAGTTTGATCAAAAATTATAAATGTGTTAATAAACAAAGATTATATTATATTGAAAACAAAAAAGTAAACACAATTGTTGAAACATGTTTTTAGAAAATAGTTTTTTTAATTTTTAAAATCTTTTTAAATTGAGGCATACTTGCTTTATTCAACTTTTTATAATTTTATGATTTATTATTTATTTTTGACTGTGCTGAATCTTCGTTGCTGTGAGGGCTTTTTCTGCTTGTAGCTAACAGCAGTTACTCCCCAGTTGCGGTGTGCAGGCTTCTCGTTGCAGTGGCTTCTCTTGTTGCAGAACATGGGCTATAGGGCACCTGGGTCTCAGCAGCTGTGGCTCCCAGGCTCTAGAGCACAGGCTCAATAGTCGTGGCACACAGGCTTTGTTGCCCCACAGCATGTAGGATCTTCCTGAATCAGAGATTGAACCCATGTTTTCTGAATTGGCAGGCAGATTCTTTGCCACTGAACCACTAGGGAAAACCCAATTCAATTTTTTGTTTTTAAATTCTCCATTTAGCTGTCTCCTAAGAAATGTGTATGTAGGTCAAAAAGCAACAGTTAGAACCAGACATGGAAAAACAGACTAGTTCAAAATTGGGCAAGGAGTTCATCAAGGCTGTATATTGTCACCCTACTTGTTTAACTTCTATGCAAAGTACATCATGAGAAATGCCAGGCTGGATGAAGCACAAGCTGGAATCAAGATTGCCAGGAGAAATATCAACAACCTCAGATATGCAGATGATAGCACCCTAATGGCAGAAAGGGAAGAAGAGCTGAAGAGCCTCTTGATGAAGGTGAAAGGAAGAGTGAAAAGAGTTGGCTTAAAACTCAACATTCAAAAAACTAAGATCATGGCATCCGGTCCCATCACTTCATGGCAAATAGATGGGGAAAAAGTGTAAACACTGGCAGATTTTATTTTGTTTGGCTCCAAAATCACTGAGGACAGTGACTGCAGCCATGAAATTAAAAGAAATTAAAGGAAATTGGAAGAAAACCTATGACAAACCTAGACAGCATATTAAAAAGCAGATGTATCACTTTGCCAACAAAGGTCTGTATAGTTAAAGCTATGGTTTTTCCAGTAATCATGTATGGATATCAAAGCTGGAAAATAAAGAAGGCTGAGCACTGATGAACTGTTGCTTTTGAAGTATGACACTGGACAAGACTCTTGAGAGTCCCTTGGAGACTCAAGGAGACTCCTTCAAGGAGATAAAATCAGTCAATCCTAAAGGAAACCAATGTTTAATATCCATTGGAGTGACTGCTGCTGAAGTTGAAGATTCAATATTTTGGCCACCTGATGGAAAGAGCTGAGTCTTTGGAAAAGACCCTGATGCTGGGAAAGACTGAGGGCAAGAGGAGAAGGGGAAGACATAGGATGAGATGGTTGGTTGACATCATTGACTCAACAGACAAGAGTTTGAGCAAACCTAGTGAAGGGCAGGGAAGCCTAGTGTGCTGCAATTCATGGGGTTCCAAAGAGTCAGACATGACATAGTGACTGAGCAACAACAAATACTCCATTGATAGCTATTATAAAATACTGTCTATATTCCCCATGTTGTACAATATATCCTTGCAGCTTATTTTACACCAAATAATTAATACTGTATCCCTATATTGCTCCTTCCCATTTCCTCTCCAAACCAGTGAACACTGGTTTCTTCTCTATGAATCTACTTTTTTGTTGTATTCACTATAATGAACATATAAGTTATACTGTATTTGTCTTACTTCTTCTGACTTATTTGATTTAGCATATTGTTCTCCAAGTGCATTCAAAGTCCTGCAAATAACAAAATTTAATTTTCTTATGAGAACAAAATAGCATTTTTTAAATGAAAGATATAATTATTATAATTAAAAATTCAATGAAAATTTGAAACAAAGAATGCACTGGAAGATATATCTTAAGAAATTATCTTATGTGTAACAGAGGAACAATAGAATGGAAATTACAAAAGAGGTTAAGAGATGACAATGGTAATACTATTAGATATTGCAAGAATGGTCTAACATATATCTACCTATTCAGAATTCTTTTAGAGAAGACGGAGTATTAGACTGGCAGTATTTAAAGATCTAAAATGGATGCAATTTGCTAATCCACAGGCAGAGGAGAGAAACATAAGTTAAACCAAGAAAGATAAAAAGAAGCTGCTTTTAACTAGAATTTGTACTCAAGAAAATGATCATTCAAGATCAAGGATGTAGTAAAGTCATGTCAAATAAAGAAAAACTTGAGTGAGGATTGGCATATTTTTAGTAAAGTAGCTATTAAAGGATCTGTTTCAGAAGTAAGATGTCATATGGTAACTACATTTTTAGTTTTTTAAGAAACCTCCATACTGTTCTCCATAGTAGCTGCACCAATTTATATTCATACCATCAGAATAAGAAGGTTCCATCTTCTCTACACCCTCTCCAGAATTTATTATTTGTAAACTTTTTAATCATGACCATTCTGACTGGTATGCGGTGATATCTCATTGTAGTTTTGACTTGCATTTCTCTAATAATTAGCAATGTTGAGCATTTTTTTCATGTGTCTGGTGGCCATCTGTATGTCTTCTTTGGATAAATTTCTGTTTAGTTCTTCTGCCCATTTTTCTTTTTTTTTTTCTTTTTTTTTATACTGAGTTTTATGTGCTGTTTGTGTATTTTGGAAATTAGTCCCTTGTAAGTCATATTATTTGCAAATATTTTCTCCTTTTTTTTTAAACTTATTTCCTTTGCTGTGCAAAAGATTTCAAGTTTAATTAAATCCTACTTACTTATTTTGTTTCTATTTCCATTACTGTAGGAGATAAATTCATACTTGAAAATTTAGGTAGGTAGGTAGGTAGGTACATAGATAAAGTAGGTTGGTAGAGATATACACCAAAATTTGTATTTATGATATGCTAGATATATATAGTTATGTTTTCACTGAACAAGTCTGGAAATAAGGATACCCACCCCCATAGTAAAGATCACACCTAGTGCCCAAGTTTTGATGTCTATGTATTGTTTCCAATAAAATGAACCATAAATCCTTGGAGAAATTTCTAATTTCAGAACTGATTCTATTTATTAAGTACCCACAAGTATTTCTTCTCCTAAAGTTTCATTTCTACCCAGTGAATCCTGTCTATAGAACAATATTTTCCAATTTTTTAAACCACTGTATTGTTTAGTGAAGCATCTGATATATGATAAATATACTTATCAGAATTGTACAGTTCACTAGTTACTTCCATATTCTCAACTCTAGTCATCTCTTAAGCTATTGCCATCTGACTTCTGAAATAAACTCTTTGGAAAATTGCCAATGACCCATCTTTCACAAAGTCCATTGTACCATTTCTTAACACCTGTCTACATTTCTTACTGTTCCTTGTAGTGTGAGGAAATTTCTTGGCTCTGTTAGTGCTTAAACTACCTTGACTCATCCTATGACTCTTAAAACTCCTCCATTTTTGTAGCCATCAGCTTTATGTTCTGTTTTTGATTGGTACAACTTAACTATCTCCAAATAGCTCTACTTCCTTAATTTATTTGCTTTAGAATCGAGTAAGTAGAGAGAACACAGGTTTGATCAGCTTTAAATTATCATTTGATGCTGCAATCTGCATCTATAATGACTTTTTTGTTAAGAGATTGCTCAGCCTTTGGCTTGCTAAATTTATAGAGCATCAATGTCAGGCACTAGGTTAAGCACTTACCAAATGCTCAGAATGGCTCTATGAAAATAAATTTTCCCATTTTAGAGACCGGAGAAGGCAGTGGCAACCCACTCCAGTACTCTTGCCTGGAAAATCCCATGGACAGAGGAGCCTGGTGGGCTGCAGTCCATGGGGTCGCTAAGAGTCGGGCATGACTGAGAGACTTCACTTTCCCTTTTCACTTTCATGCATTGGAAAAGGAAATGGCAACCCACTCCAGTGTTCTTACCTGGAGAATCCCAGGGATGGCAGAGCCTCATGGGCTACTGTCTATGGGGTCGCACAGAGTTGGACACAACTGACGTGACTTAGCAGCAGCAGCATTTTAGAGATAAGGAGACAAAAGATTAGACAGGTTAAGTAGCAATGATTATACAACTTACAAGACTTGAACTCTGATGATATGGCTTCAACCACTATCCCTGCTGCCTTGCTTGAAGGTCTTCCTATGAGGCTCTGCCTTCTATTTTCAGATAGCTTTTGCTGTTAGAAATATACTTCTTATGTTGAAGTCTATCCCCCATCTAGTTCCTACTGATGATACTAGCTCTGTTTCTAGCACCATGCAGACAATGTCCAAGTCTTCCCTTACATTATGACTTTCAAGTATATGAAGATAGCTGTCATATCTCCTTTAATGAAAAATGTCTTCAGAACCTTCATCTATTGCCATATCACTTGGTTTTTAAATCAGCTGGCCATCCTGGCTACCCTGTTCTGTACAGTGTTTCAATTTGTCATTATTTTTCATGAAGATCAGTGCCTACAATTGGCTATAATACTCCATATGTAATTTGGCCAAGTAAGAGTAATTCTCATGCTGTTCCACCTGACAAGAATATTCTACCCCTTATCTCATTTCCTCCTACTGGGATCTTTTACTGGTCCTTCAAGTATTTGCTACAGCTGTCACTTATTTAATGAAATCGATGCTATCCCTAAAGCCAGAATTTTTTTCTAACTTCTCTACTTTTTTTGAGCACTTTGACCTCTCCTTACTTGGTTTTTTATTTTATGTGTTTCATCTCTACTATTAAATTGCATTGCATTCTTTGTGGTAGGACACCAAGTTTTTACTTTTCTGTTTCCCACACCGACTAGAGTACTGCACACTCTTCTCAGAGTTCCAATATGATAGTAAGTTCTCAGTCCCTACTCAGGTCATGAGTTCCTTGCTACTGTGCTATATCCAGCACATGGTAGGAACACTAAATATTCATTTACTCACTTACAAAATAAAACTAACAGTTTTACATTCAGTATATTTAGCTCAAATTTATTATTCAAAAATTTTTCTTCCTTGTAATCAACACTACACATGAAAATTAAAATGTGTTCTCAATGATCTGGATATGTTCCCTTGATACTTAACATCCATACCCTTGGAAATACTGATTAATGAGATATTTCCTTTACAATAGAGGATTTTCTATTATGAATACCACCTCAGGATTTCTATAAATACAAAATGAAATATAATTTTTATGTAAATATTTGAAAAATCCTTGAAATAAAGCAACAGATATTTTTGTAAATTATGAAAAAATTAATATACGTATAGTCATTCACTGTAATAAGGGGTGAAATTCAGCTCTATTTGCAAATACAACCAGAGAGTAGAAAAGAAACATTCTGTTTTGAATTTAGATCTCTGCCTTTACAGCAAATGACAGAATCTTACTCTAATGGTACATTCTGTTTTAGTGTATATTTTTAAAAAATTGGACCCTTTCTCATCATTGACAGTTTAGTACTGGAGGAAAGAAAAATATGAAATTTAAAAATTCTGATCATAATTTTGTGTCACATCTTTACTTACAGAAAAGATTGACAACACAAAGGCCCAACTTGGCATCCTTGTCTTGTCTGTCTGTGTTTTCTTTTGTTACTATTCACACAGTGCATATTTGTAAGACAATATGATCATTCTTCAACACAGTGCTTGCTGTAATATACAATTAGCTACATATTTTTTAGACCAATAATATTCACTTGGTTTACCAAAAGCCTTGGTAGAGCTAGAATTAAACCCATTTAGGAGAGTCTAGGAAGGGAAGGGTGAGAGACAAACAAAGAACTCCCCCCAAAAATCCAGCTCTGGAGTTTAGCTTTTACTTTGAAGCAAAGGTCACCTAAAGTCAGTGAAACTGAACTCCTCTGGTAGAGACCTGAGATCCCCCTGCTCTGGTCTTGCAGGCAGTGTAAGAGAATTATGAGACTGGGCATCCCAAAGTGTGAAAAGCCCCAGAAACAGAAGCCAGGACATTTGCATATAGAGTGCAGATTTCATTGTCTAAGTGAAAGCCGCTCTTGCTTTGCTTCACCCCCAGAACAATCTGTCCAGCCAACTGTTTACATGCTCTCCATTATGTTAATGTTGGCAAGGAAAGGGCTATATTTTCTTTCAGTTTACACTCTGGGGAACCGTGGGAGTTCACCAGCTTGACAGACAGTTAGACAAGCCTGCCTTCTCTTTCCAAGAAACAAGAAAGTGACCTGTGGGCTGTTGAGTTATATGATAGTGAACCAGGCTATGTTGCCTTGTACCTCAACTCATGAAGTTCAGGTTTTAAGTGAGGCGAGAGCAAAGCAGAACAGATATAACAGGAATAATTCCAGGCCATAACGTGGGAGTGTACTCCACTACAATCATGCTTTCTAGACCAAAGGGGCCTCATTGTTTCAAATAGAGTTACTTTCTAAACTCATCCTTTTGTTATTAATCTCTACTTTTCTGACCTGTTGTGAATAGGAGGATCTGTATTATAAAAGCTATTAATTGGAGGCAGCAGTTTGGGAAAATAGTGTGTTATGATTTCCATTGACTAACGTATTGGGATGGGTCCATAGCATTGCTGCCCCAGCATCAAAAACTAAGGCCTCCAGTTTACCCATCTGATTATAACACAGATTCAGATATTTCAGGATAAATCCCATCAAAATGTAACAACTAAATGCAGAACAGATAGTCATATAGCATTCATGAGAATCTTCCTCTAGTCTTCCTATATGAATATGTAGAATTCATGTGAGTTTTTTAGGGGTTTGAGTTTGATAGTCAGCCTGTAGGAAGGCCCAGTTACATGGCAGAGGTAAATCTCAGTAGGTATAGACGTCAGGATTGCTGCTGATGAGACTGATAGCACCACATCAGTCCTGGGGTCATGAAGGTATTTTTTGTTCACACTTGACACCTTGTCTTCTGTTCCTCCCATCCAGCCAAACATAGTAGCTAAAGCTGAGTTTCACACTTTTTCAAGAAATAACTATTCTTAACTGAAAGGATTTTGTTAAAAGAAAGAAAAAAGCAAAAACAATTTTTAGTTTTGCATGTAATTTATTTTAATTTTTTATTATTAGAAAAATAAAAGTCAATAAACAACTTAGAAATATATTAAAATAAAAATCATCAATGCAAAATAATTTAAAAGTGTTGAAATCAAGGAGTGAGGGTGGGCTATTGACTTAAATGCTGTGCTTAAAGGTTTCTAGGGTTCAGGTAATGCTCTGCTTCTTTGTATGTGCTGGGAATCCAGATCATCTCATTTTGTATTTAAAACTGAGTTGCAAACATTATTTTTGTACATTCTATAATATACTTCAATGAAATTATAAAAAATCGAACTAACTCCTTACCCATCCTTTTCTCCCTATAAAGCTCACTCATTATTTCCATTGTGAATATGAAAGTATAAGTTCAATATCTTCCCCCCTTCTCCTTGTGGAACCCAGACTAAAGAAACAGCCAACAAAAATCTTACCACCCAATACCAGCAAGCACACACTTCCTAAATAGAAAGACTCACTCTGTGATGCCAAGATCAATCTCTTGTTGACACCAGCTCTTCTAAAATCTGTGGTTTATTATTAGAAGCCCTTTTGGTGGTCTGGTGTGGTTCAAGGAAGCAGTCAAGACTACACACAGTTTCACCAGAATAAAAAATTCATGGTTAACAAATATCCATCTCATGTAATTATGATTGATAACAGTATCACTGGCAGAGCATTAATATACTGATATGAAAATAAACATAATGGAAAATAAGAGCAATATTTATAGCAGCTAAAGAATACTTTCCAAAAAATAATGACACCACCAATGAGAGGAGAAGTGTTACCAAATATCCCACTATAAATTAAGCAATACTTTAATGCAGCAATCAACTCTCTGATGGGAGAGAAGAGATGTTAAAATACACTAGACTGTAAAACAGAAGCTGGCAGAATTCAGGAATATAGAAGAAAACAAACCATCACAGAAATAAAGAGAAAAACAAAAGTGGACAATGAAGAAAAGAGAGAAGCCACATAAGATATAAAAGGGAAAAAAAAATAAAATGAAAATAAGGGAAAAAAAGAATTGGTATAAAAATGGTAGCTATAGAAGACAAACAAATAAGATACAATATAATTTTCCTTAAAGAACAACAACAAAAAAAGGCCTCCAAAGAAGAAGAAAAAAAGCATGAAAGAAATATTTTAAAGTACAATTCAATAAAATTTGAATCCAAATATAAGAAAGCACAGTGTACTACATCCTGTAAATTTTACCCCCAAAAGTCAATGCTGAAACACAAACTTGTAAATATACTGAATGTTAAAAGTAGAGAACAGATCTTTTGGACAGGCAGGCAAAAGGATCAAGCATCTATGTGTTGAGAAAAATGAGACTGTCCACTGTCTTTGCCACAGTGACATTCACTGCAGGAAAACAGGGAAAAAAAAAAAAAAAACACAAGATGCTCAGGGAAGGAGGCCAGGAGATTTGTAAACAAAGTCTCATTCTGGTGTGAAGACTACAGACAGCTTTGAACATGCATTATCTGAGGAAATATTATTCCCAAGAGCCCTATGGAAGATGATTCTAAAGGATAAACTTTAGCCAGCCAAAGGGTTACTGGATACATGACAGAAGAATTCGTCTCAAATTTGACATCAGACAAAGAAAACCCTAGCAGCTTTCTCTATATTGAAGAAGAGAGAAAAAATTCAGGAATGTTAAAATATACATTTTTAAAAGGACGGGTAAATGTATACCACCAAATGCAAATATACAAGCAAACAGAAAAATGTAGGAGTTGTGATCTTTTTTTCTTTTTTTAAATTTATTTTTAATTGGGGGAAAACTGCTTTGGAATGTTGTCTTGGTTTCTGCCGTACAACAAAGCTAATCAGTCATATGTCCCCTCCCATCTATCCCATCTGTCTAGGTTATCACAGAGTCCAAGCTGGGCTCCTTGTGTTATAGAACAGCTTTTCCCCAGCTGTCTATTTTACATATGGTAGTGTATATATGTTGATGCTACTTTCTCCATTCATCCCACTTTTTCCTTCTTCCACTGCAATCTTAACATTAAGCCAGAGCATACTCTATAATGATTAAGCAAAAAATTCACAGTATATTAATGCACCAAATATCATAGTAACAGAATCTACAAGACAGACATTACAGGAGATGCAAGACAAGTAGAAACAAACTTGCAGGAGAAATTGTTAACTCACTACTCTCAGCCCATCACAGTTTGAGTAGACCATACATAAAGACATTATGGATATTTAAAATACCTAATGTAATCTTCTATCTACCACCTATATATCTTTATCCACCTATTTATCTTTCTATCAATACAGCTTACAAACTCTACTGTGAAAACAGAAAACTCTCTACAGTAAAAATGGAAAACATAGGTTACTTTTACATTTGCAAAAATTGCTTACATATTAGGCCACAAAAATAACAATTCAATTCAAACTTCAAAAAATTTACACATGTATAAAAATCTGATTAAAAACATAAATAATTTGTATGAGGCCCTCAGTGAACTGCCACCTGTCCATCCCCCTCTGCCTACCTCTCTCATTTCCTTGGATGCCTCCCTGCCTGTCCCTTGGCACATCAGACATGTTTGCTTCAGGGTTTATGTTTTATTCTTTTCTTATTTTGAAATGTCCTATCCCAGGTAACCATGTGGCTTGATTCAATTTTTCATTATGATCTTTATCAAATGTCATTTCAGTGAGGCCTTGCTTGTCCATTCTATCTCAAATTTCAAATCCTGACTTCACCCTTTTTACCCTCCTCTTTGTTGCTTTAACACTCTTATCTAGCATACTTGTAGTACTTAGGTACTAACATACTTGTGTCATAAGCCTTGATTATTTTCTACCTCCCCAGCTCTGACGTACACTTCAAGAAGTCAGGGATTGCTGTTTCCTCTATTCACTGTTGTGTTCCTGGTTCCTAGAACAGTGACTGGAACCTAGTCAGTGCTCAATGAGTATTTGTGTAATGAATTTTTGAAACAACGGCCACTTAGAAGAAATGATCAATTAAGGATCAAGACAAAAACTTAGGAATTAATCATATAAGTAAGGCAAGATCTACATTGGAAAAAAAAAAAACACACAGACAACAAAACTTGACAATGATGACTGAAGAACACAAAGGAAGATCTGAACACAGTTTTCAAGAAGCAGAATCTCCATTACAAATATGTCCATTCTCCTGAGATAATCTACTTCAGTTCAGTTCAGTTTAGTCACTCAGTCGTGTCCGACTCTTTGTGACCCCATGAATCACAGCACGCCAGGCCTCCCTGTCCACCACCAACTCCCAGAGTTCACTCAGACTCACATCCATCGAGTCGGTGATGCCATCCAGCCATCTCATCCTCTGTCGTCCCCTTTTCCTCCTGCCCCCAATCCCTCCCAGCATCAGAGTCTTTTCCAATGAGTCAACTCTTCACATGAGGTGGCCAAAGTACTGGAGCTTCAGCTTTAGCATCTTTCCTTCCAAAGAACACCCAGGGCTGATCTCCCTCAGAATGGACTGGTTGGATCTCCTTGCAGTCCAAGGGACTCTCAAGAGTCTTCTCCAAAACCACGGTTCAAAAGCATCAATTCTTCGGCACTCAGCTTCATGCAATAGCAAATAAAATACTAATACATTCATATTTCTAAAACAATATGATCCTGAAGTTTATATAGAAAAAAAACAGATCATATCCAAAAAAATAATATGAATAAGAAAAGTAAGAAATAGCCTGACATGTGTGCTGCCACGGCCAACTCTTTGCAGCCCCATGGACTGTAGCCAGTTTAGGCTCCTCTGTCCATGGGATTCTCCAGGCAAGAATACTGGAATGGGTTGCCATTTTCTCCTCCAGGGGATCTTCTGACCCAGGGATGGAACCCACATCTCTTATGTCTCCTGCACTGGCAGGCAGGATTTTTACCACTGCGCCACCAGGAAAACCAAAATAATAATGACTGATAAATCCTATCAAGGTGCTGCTGGGCTAGCAGAATCTTAGTTCCCTGAACAGAGATCAGAATCTAACCCCGCCACTTCAGTGAAAGCCCAGAATCCTTACTACTAGGTTACCAGAGAACTCAGATACTGAAATACAAACGTCAGTTTTTTAGAGTGAGGCTCTGAAGAAACTTTGATGTTTAATTCTGCTTGTCAATTGTTAAATCTTTTTAATTTCTCTCTGTGATTTTGTTCACTATGTAAGACGTGTTCTTCCAAATTTATCTTACTTTTAACATGTTGAGATTTTCTCTTTTTTTTTACATTGGGCAGTTCATTACATCTGGAATTTATTTTAACTACAAAAAGGAGATAGATGAGGTTTTCTTCTCCAAAATTCTTGCCAATTTTCTTGACACCATTTATAAGTTCATATTTTGACTTATGTGCTTCCCTTGTAATATATGCATTTCATATATGTATAAAATAATCATACCCATAACCATATCTACTTTATAAGTACAAAATTCTCTCTCTTCACAGGATTCAGCTGAGGAGAGTTTTGTGATTTTTTGTTCTTTTGGACATGTCTGCTGCTTTGAGCAACAGCATAATTTTTTACTTCAGTTCAGTTCAGTTCAGTTCAGTCGCTCAGTCATGTCAGACTCTTTGTGACCCCATGATTCACAGCACGCCAGGCCTCCCTGTCCATCACCAACTCCCGGAGTTCACTCAGACTTGCGTCCATTGAGTCAGTAATGCCATCCAGCCATCTCATACTTAGTTTTACATTATTTTTACACTATTTTTTGGTATTTGAGTCTCTTTAGTTAGTCTTCCTTATATAAACTGTTCAACTATTATAAACTGTTTATTTGGACTTCCCTGGCAGTTCAGATGGTAAAGAATCTGCCTGCAATGTGGGAGACCCAGGTTCAATCCCTGGGTCAGGAAGATCACCTGGAGAAGGGCATGGCAACCCACTCCAGTATTCTTGCCTGGAGAATTCCATGGGCAGAGGAGCCTGGAAGGTTACAGTCCATAGAGTCACAAAGAGTCAGACATGGCTGAGTGACTAGCACTAAACTGTTTATTATTCAATTGAAAATATAGAATTTTGTTAATAGAAAATAATCTATTGGTATTTTTGTTTGGACATTTTATAAACTTAAGGATGAGACTGAGTAGCTGATGCCTTTCTGATATCAATTTTATAATCTAGAAGTACAGCATATGTTTATTTGAAGTCTCTTTATGTTTCTCAGAAAGTATATTTGCCTCTATTATAGATTCTCCATATGTCTTATGAAGTTTCTTTTTAGGAATTTTATACTTTTCTTGCTACTGTGAACTTGTAGAGTCCTTGTTTCAAATGTATCTTTTAATTACTAATTGTGGTACCAAGGTTTTTAAATATTTTGTTTTACATCAAAGTTATCAATGATGTTTCAATAATTCCCTTTTTCTACTTTATGACTTTTCATTATTCAAATTTTAGTTTCATACTTTGTTTTAATGACCCAAACTTTCAGATATAATATTAAATCCTATTTGCATTCTTATATAAACTTACAGATGATTTTTAAATAAACTATTTATTTATACAATTAAATATATAATTAATAGACTATTTAATACATCAGCATTTATTATAACAATATGGGCTTTCACATAGATGTCCATAAGTGAAGTGGCTCTATATTGTTATTATTGTATGATATCTTGTTATAAGTTTTTCTTATTTTATATTATAGAGAATCTATCAATTCTAAATAAAGTGAACAAACAGTAGTTTATACATGTAAAACTTGAGAACGAAACTATCATATAACATGATCTATTATCTCACCTCTAATTGAAGACCATTCTATATTAACTTTTTCTTAAACATCTCATTTTATTATTGCTAGTTTTAAATACTATGAATATTAGTTTTATGTTGATCCAATATGTGGTAACAGCAAAGCCTACATTTCCTTTAGAGCTCTACCCAAATCTTTACATATACATAAGACTTCAGTAAAATGATTTAACACTTAATGAACACATTTTACAAATAACTTTCCCAAATAAAGAATACTTAAAACAATGAAGAGAATGGATAAAAATTCAAAAATAAAGTTGAGGGTTTATTATATGTCTTTCTTTATTTAAGATGTATAGATATGTAAAGAAGAAATAAATAATAATAAATAATTGTAACCCCTTGCCTTCCTTTTTATACTACTTATTAAAAAGTTGCAATTAGTCATTTATTTATACACATCTGGCTAATATTTGGTAAGATATATGTTAGAAGAAGCCATGACAAATTATCTAGAATAGAGCAAACTGAAGTACACATTTACACTTATTCTTCTGGGAAAGTTGGCAAATGGGGAATTTTACTTAGTAAATTTGGAGAAAGTGATGTGTGTGTGTGTGTGTGTGTGTGTGTGTGTGCGCGCGCGTGCACACGTGTCAGCAGTAGAGTCTTTACTTGACCGTTTCAGGTATTAAAAAATTTTTCTCTTTTGTATCATGTGTTTATACTTTGAGTAAAGCTTCAGTTTTTCACATTAAGGGACCATATCCTTACCTTCTTCCTCCCCATTAAGTACTCAAACTGGCAAGATGTGGACAGTTTCAGAATAGAATAATATCTTTTCACCTGTGAAATCACTTGTCTGTTCACTTGAAATAATTTATAAATATTCTGTGTGTTTTCTCTTCTTTATAGTAAACGGCCTTAAAATGTAGTAGCTTACAAAAAGAGTTTCACTTGCTCGTGATTTTCTGACCAGCAGTTTGGGCAGAGTGCAACTGAGTGCTTCTTCTGTTAGTCTCCTTTGTGTTGCCTGTTGCAGCCACAGTCATCTGATGGCTCAACTGGGACTGAACAGAATAAGATGGTCTCATCCACATGTCTGGTGGTTGGTGATACCTGTCAACCAGGCTGCAGTAATGCTAACAAATGGGCCTAAATTTCACATGGTGACTTCAGCATTCCCAAAGGCAAAGAATGGATGCTGCAAAGTCTCTTAGTACCTAGACTTCAAAGTTGACAAAGTAATTTCTATTACATTGTTTTAGTCAAAGCAGGTCACCTAGTCAAACCAGACCTAAAGCAAAAGGGAGAGCAGACTCTAACTTTTGAAAGAAGGAACACCCAAGTTACATGGCAGACTATGGAGACAGGGGTAGGGAAAATTCCTATGGATCTTTGCAAACAGTTTATCACATTTTGTGTTACAGGATTAAAGAAAGAAAGTGTACAAAAGTATGTGAATGAGGTAACAAGCATACCTATCATGTCATTTAATCAATTAAATTTCAAAATAAATAAATTTGATGAATTAACTTTCTCTGAGTGGGGAATGTCAACTAAATCCTTTTCAAACTTTCTAGGGGTGTGTGTGTGTTTGTCTGATTTGTGATTTGGTTTAAAACATGCCATGAAATGAAACAACAGAAAGATAAAATTAGGGATCAGGTTTAAAATCAACTTAGACTTTGAAGTGCAGGGTGAGAGGAGGAGCAATTTTCCCTATGAGGTTAACATCAACAAGTCTTTTTTTTTTTTTCTTTTAATTTACAAGTTAGTAGTTAGTGTATTGGCTGAACAGTTAATTATAGACAATTATAGACACTTGCATTTCTTGCCGATGCCATTTCAATTCAGGGTACAATTGTGTGAAAATGAGCTGCATTTCTCCTTAATAATTAGATTGTGCATTGATCCAATGCCATGTTAGTAAAAATAACTCCTTAAAATAAATTAAAATGTTAGATGATAATACCTGAGTGCTTAGTCCATCCTGACCCAATAAAAATTTAAATATATGTAAATAATGGCAGAAGTGTCTTTTAGATAATTGAGAATAGGACTTAAGCCTAGCTATAGGAAAAATGAGAAACCCACTGCACAAGCCCTAAGATTTTGTTTGAGTTTATTATACAATAACTTTTTGGTAAAAAGAATCATGTTAAGCTAGTTATTATAACTTATTTCCCCCCTTATATAGATAGCATAAAATCTAACCTTTTTAACCTAATCCCTTCACTTTATTGGTGAAGAAACTGACACACAGATTCAAATCTTGCATTAAATGAATTAATAGTTACCTGACAGTTCCACTCTTCTTTCTTTATCTAGGCATTTGGCCAACCACTGTTCCACCTACCCAGCCCCTCCACTTTTATCTGATGTGTAGAAACCAGACATTGGGGATATCAGTGGCAGCTTAAAACTTCTTCCTTGATAAACATTTTAATGGTACTATAAAAATTAATTTACTTTCATCATATAAGCACAATTATCTCCCTGATTTTGAACATCATTTTATTAAAATGAAATGTTTAATTCAAATAAATTAATACTTATAACATCATTAAAACGTTCTTAAGGAAAAGTTATTTAAACTGTCATTGATATAACCTATGGTATATTAAACATGGTTTATTAAAATTAATGCTTTGTTCAATCCACATAGCCAATTTCATTATCTTCATTATTCATTATTTATATTTCAACATTTGGAAAGGTAAGGTTTTAAAATATTATTTGGGACTCTATGGAAAATAATTTTCACATAAAGCATATTAAGTAAAAAGCTTATTCACAAGTTTGCTCTAATTGTATTTTGCACCATCAAATATTTGATTTACTAGTCATTATAGAAAAATTATTTTTCATAAGACATATGCACATTAGGGTGAATTATATCAAACTGCCATTTTGTAATGATATTGGCAATTTTATATGATTTAATCTAACATACATGTTGATTGTATGTTATTCTCAATGACTTGTATGCTGTTTTTCTATGTACACACTTTACTAGTTAGGATTTCACTCAATCTGTGTAAATCATTAATTCAAAAAATAAAAACATAAATTAATGAAATAAAGCTTTTAAAATGGCAAATTGCTACATATTTATATTTTTTAGAGAACCATGTAACCTTCAAGGGATAAGAAAATTCACTCTTAAAAATCATACATAACACTCAGCTTTCCTGGATAATACAGTCAGACAGAGTCGGACATGACTGGGTGAAAAGGAAAGAAAAGGAAAGTGAAGTTGCTCAGTCATGTCTGACTCTTTGTGACCCCATGGATTGTAGCCTAACAGGCTCCTCCGCCCATGGTATTTTCAGGCAAGGGTCCTGGAGTGGGTTGCCATTTCCTTCTCCAGGGGATCTTCCCGACTCAGGGATCGAACCTGGGTCTCCCACATTGCAGGCAGATGCTTTACTGTCTGAGCCACCAGGGAAGAAACAACAATAAAAGAAATAAGTGAGGAAAGACTGGAATACAAATCAGAAGTTGAGGGTAAAAGAGAAAAGTGGAAAAATGTATTTTTTCCAAAAAGCTCAAAAGTGTTATTATACATATTTATGTCTGAATAATACATTGATTATCTGAGATTAAATTAGAATCAGGAAAAATGTAAAATCACATTTTCTGTATTCACAAAGATACACCGATTGAAAGACTATGAATAAGTTATTTTCTAAATGACAGTTAAACCAAGCAACTTATGAAACTGACAAA